>NC_056734.1:133106997-133244497 GCF_019279795.1 Protopterus annectens
GACGCGCACACACACACACACACACACACACACACACACACACACACACACACACACACACACACACACACACACACACACACACAGCGGGCATATATGCTTGTGGACAATTTAGATCCACCTGCTCACCTATCAGCATGTTTTTTTGGGATATGGGGGTGAAATTGGAGTATTCAGTGAAACTCCATGCAGATGGAAAGAGGACATGAAAAAACAGTGCAGACAATATTCCAGACAATAATTGATCCAGAGAACCAAGAACTGTACCCCACTGCAACTTATATATATATTTTTTTATATTACTATTTTTTTTACTTCCATCACAGACATTAGCATGACAATATCTCCTTTTGGCTAATTTAAATATAACATAATCATGTTTTAGGATTTAACCCAAGTTAGCGCCAGTGGAATTTGTTAAGGCTCTTTGGGTGGCATTCTGAATAAATAGCTTAGGGACCATGAAAAACTATGAACTTTAGCTAAAAAATAATAATAATAAAAAATGTGCCAGGAAGTTATCATGTGTGCTTTAAGAACACAGATTCATAGTGGATTACACTTTGTTACTGACTATTAATCCTCCATTTGTTAAATCTCATATCTGTCATCTAATTAGAGTGGTATGAAGGCATCAATGGTTAAAACAGTCTTAAGGAATTATTCTATTCAAGAGTCACTTGAAGATGATATTAATATTTCCTAGAGAACATCTTGCTGATGAAAATAAGTATCTAGAAGATCGGTACTGACAACATTGCAATATATTACCTGAAAGGATTACAAATTACATCCATTATGTTGTATATTTACACTTTTATCTATGCATAATAGTTTTCAATTGTGTTGCTAGAAATGATGCCTATAATCAATGAAGCAGAAAATCCTCACTCAGAGTGGCTTGATACTTGATTTATTTGTAGATACTCATGCAGCATTCCAGCTCCTTATAAGGTTTAAGTAGTAGTGGTTTATTAAAACTGACTAATAGATGGGGGGGATGGAATCAATTGAGACATGCTGAATTTCCAGTACTATGACTATACATCTGCCACAGGATTCAATAAAATCCATGTAGGCTCTGTGTAGATCCTACACAAAATGTATCCATGTGCACGGCCATGGTTCCCCCTCAGCAGCTCGCCATACATATTAATTATGGCACTCTGCCAAGGGAGATCACAGTAACACAGATATTGAATCCATGCAAGCAGCAGTGTAGAGGCTGTCCCATACTTATGGACTGTCCAGAAAAATTCTGGACAGTAGGTAAGCACAGCACAATACCTTTCAGCCTGTTAGCCTGGACCAAAAGGTGAACAACATATTTTACTACATGACATTACAATTTATTAATTTATTTACATTTATGTGCTGTTTTTGTGGTGTGGCACAGTGCTTAGTGATGCCAAGCTGTGCTTATACTCATACAGCAGACATCTGGTCTTCTTCTTCTTTCAGCTTTTTCCTAGTTAGGGGTCGCCACAATGGATTACCTGTCCTCTTATGATTGGCAGTGGAGTTTTTACGGTGTCGAGTTGCCAGCTTGGCACCCAACCTTCCACAGAAGGCACACACATGCACACACTCAAACCTAGGGCCAATTTAGAGTGTCCAATCCACCTACAGCATGTCTTTGGGATGTGGGAGGAAACCGGAGCACTTGGAGGAAACCCATGTGACCACAGGGAGGACATGCAGACTCCGCACAGAAGGCACCCCAGCTGAGGATCGAACCAGAGAACCTCTTGCTGTGAGGCGGCAATGCTAACTGCTTCACCACCATGGCCGCCCACAGCAGACATCTGGTATAGATCTAAAAATAGAAACCAAATGTAATCAATATTTTTTTTATTTTTTTTCCCTGTTTGTGCGGCACAGCACGGTGCTGTGCTTAGAGGTGCCAAGCAGCACTTATACAACATACAGCAGACATCTGGTATATATATCTAAAAATAGAAACCGGATATAATCCATTTTAATTTTTTTTGTATTCTGCTTGTTTGTGTGACAAGGCACAGTGGTTAGTTATGCTTTGCTTTGCTTACAGATACAGTAGACATTTGCTAGACATCTAAAAATAGAAACTGGATGTATTCAACTGTTGTAGTTTGTTTGCGGTGTTTAGAAACACACAAACCCAAGCAGCAATATGTGTAGTATATGTGAAGATATACGAGTTCCTTTCACTACTGCAGTGGCATAGAGGTTGAGTCATGACCTACAGTGTAGTAGGTTCGGGTTCAATTCCTAAGCGGTCATACTTTTTGCATTTATTGCTGTGAAAATGTGTCAGATGACTGAAACATTGGTTTAGTTTAAAATTAAAAGATTGTTACATTTGGAAAAAGTTGCACGATGCTAAGGACTGCTTAAACATGGTCAATGGTCTATTCTCATTTACGTGTTGCTAAGCTGTGCTTACACATGGCTTGTGTGACTCTGCATGATGCTAAGAGGTGCGGCGCTTTTCTGAAAGTTAAAGCATGATGTATAAGGGCGGGAATGCAGCCAATTTAAAGGCCAATAGGCAGGAATTTCACATAATTCATTGTAGTTCTAATCTGGCTGTGGATATGCCTGGTGCTGCTGGAGAAGGAGTGAACTTTCGAGCGCAGAAGTGGGGATGCAGGAGTCCAGAGTATTTACTGGACTCCTGCTCAAGAATTATGAACCCTGGCTGCTACAGGGCAATTACCAGAGCTCAGAGTCTAAGTCTGAATCCTGGGATCAGTTGGCAAGGGAACATACCAGTGCTACTGGTATCCCTCACACTGGTGAGCAGTGTTGTCACTGCTATGATGACCTGAAGCACAGAAAGAGGGGAACCTGGGACACCTGCATTCAAGTGGCTAGGGCTGGGCAAACCCCACAAATATAAATGTGTTTTTGCCAGTAATTTAGAAATATGCAAGCTAAATGTGTGCAATACTGGTATGCATAATGGTTTGTTTCTCTTCCCACAACTGCAGAAGACAGAGCTCGCAATGTCCTGTCTCGTGCAGGGTGCCTGGCCAGGATGAGGCAATCATGTGATAAATAGGACAGCATCAAAGTAATAACTTAATGCATAATGTAATTATACAATAAATTACTTACAGAGTTTGCAGTCTTAACAGTTAGGTATGATATACCTGGGACATCCTACAACTTTATTAATGTGTCACTGCCTACGTGATATTCTAATGCAAGTTAAAGCAAGTAAGCATGCAGTAATGTGTAGTACAGCTTCCAAACATCAGTTAATGTTGGGGTCTACCCAGATTAAGAGTCACTGTTCTGGTCTGGTCATTGTCTACAATTTGCTGTAGGTTGCACTCAATAAATGAAAAAGGTATATGGGTTAGTTAACAAAACTCCTACACAGCTATCCATGGTTTACATGCCAGAGATGACGCAACATTAATCAATACACTTGAAAGTTTGATGGCGATTTGATAACTAATGTTTCCAAATAAAGTTTTCATTATTCCTGTATTCACTGCATGTGTGTTCTAATCGGACACCAGTCAAGTGTTACATGTAATTCAATAAAGAATACAGCAAAATATGTCAGAAATGAATGTAGCACAATACCCAGAGTAAGGTTTAAGCCTGTGTTCTGCTCATTTGGTCTGAAATAATGCTGTATATTCCACTCAATGAACATGGTATATGGGTAGTTAACTGAAGTCCTGGACAGCTATCCATGTGTCTAAATGCTGGATTTTAAGAAACATTATCAATAAATTAAAATGAGGTTGTGCATTGATAAGTAATGTTGTCAAATAAGTGTTCATTATTCCTGTATTCACTGCATGCGTGTTCTAATCCAAAACCAGTCAACTGTTACATAATTAACTAATAAAGAATGCAACAAGTTTCACAAATAAATGTAGTGCAGTACCCAGATTGTCAAGCTTTATTTCTGATAATTTTTTCCGAAATATGCTGTAGATAGCACTCAGCAAATGAATGGGGTATACAGTTAGGTTCAAATATGTCCTACACAGCCATACATGCGTATAACTGCCAGATTTCATATGATGTTAAGCATTACAGGTGTGTTGATAAATAATGTATTCAAATAAAGTGCTCATTATTCATGTGGTCACTGCATTTGGTTTCCAATCTGATAACACACACAGCTATGCATGTGTGTATATGTACAAGTTCCCAGAAAATGTTGCAATAAAATTCTCAAAGTAGATGGTGTTTTGAGAATTCATTATATGCAAATAAAATGCACAATATTCCCATCACTGCTTGTGGATTCTAATCCCATGGCAGCCAATTGAGAAATTACCAGCTGTCTAGTGTAATTAGTGTACATGAATATACCTCTCAACTGTCACAGTTTTTGCAGAATGTAATCACTACTGTCCCATATGTCTGGTCCTTGATTAGCAAATATATGACATTATTTGGAATGCAATTTGATAAATCCATTATCAGAACAACTTGCTATTAATGAATGAGCACACTATGTAACAATATTCCCTGTAGTTGTGCCTTTATACCACCATTTGGTAGGTCTTGGCCCATACTGTCCCATGCTAACAGGTTGAGAGCTATGTACGGGCAACATCATCTACACGATAATTGCAGTCACTGTACTGACAACAGAAATCTTAGATATATATACGTATGTACTAGTAGTCTGTATAGTAATATTACCTGCAAAGTTACTAATGTTTTTGTTTTCTCTCTCACCCCCACCCCTTCTCTTCTTTAATTTATTAATTGATATTTATTATTATGATTTGATACTAATATATTATTTCTAACTACCTCTTATGTTGGCCATATGTATAATTTCTTATTCCTTTGATGTTAATATACTTTCACTTACATTATTTATTGTTGTGTTCCTCATTATATTCCTTTATATTTCTTTTGACTAATCATTATTCTCTTCTATTATGTTAATACTAACATTTGTTTGGTTATGTTTATTTTTACCTTATGTTTAGAGTTGTTGTTGAGTTGGCAACACATTAATATTGAGACCAGCCGTAGGTACATGCAGCTTTTGATAGACTACTTTAAACCCGAAGAGACTGAGATATCTTGATTACTTAATAGATACTGTCAGCATTTACGAGCGACAATTACTTGGTTATAAAAAGAGAAAAATCTGGAGGGATGTGGATGATTTTTCTAATGGGCGGGTATTTGCTTGGCCCAGGGAGCGCACTGGTCAGAATCCATCTGATAGAACCTCCCGTTATTCCACCACCTCGAATAGTATGACAGCGTCGAATCGGGGGGTGGTTAAACCCACTGAAGGAGACAGCGAATCTGCACTGAGGGAGGTGGAGCCAGTCATCTCAGTTCCCGGTGGGGATACTATGTCACTCTCTGGTTTTTCTGTAGAATTTATGAGAGCTGTGGTTCCCACACGTTGTGAGGAAGGGATACATTATCTCCCAGTACTCTCCAATTTGTCTGGCCACAATGAGAAGGGAAACAGCATCTTATTGACTAATAATGGAGCACAGAGTAAACACAGTGACCCGATGTTGCTGCCGCACAGCACAGGGGATGTACAGGTTCTACCAGCTACCACTTTGACTACACCTTATCCCATTTGGCAGGCACCTTTTCGTGATCGTCTGCAGAGCAGGGGGTGCCAGAAATGGAAGGCTTCCCAGAAGGAGGAGCAGCAGCTATTGACCATCAAAAAGATGTGGCAGCAAGGGAGCATACGCTAGTATGGAATATTTCACATAGGGCATTGACTGAGACTGAAAGCAAGATGTTGAACAAAGGTATGTTGTTTATTCCAGCTAATAAAATGACAGTAACTGACAATGTGCTGGAATTAAAAGCTTTTACACATAGTATAATGTTAAAGTTGCAATTTGGTGAAGCTGCTAGTGATACTACTGGTATTAATGTTTTTAAGAAACCAAGTGGGTATATTCCTGCTAATAATACAGTATTAGAAGCCTTTGAGAAAGTTTGCATCAGAGAAATATATAATCTTTATGACATTAATGGTTTTGGTAAATGTTTCAACAATCTCAATAAAGAAGAAAGGGCAGCTTTGGACTGTTTACAGAATGATGCCTCGATTTTCATGTGACCGGAGGACAAAGGAGGGTCGCTGGTAGTAATGGACTATTCTTTTTATAGGGATTCTATGTTTAATATGCTTGATGATACCAAGTTTTATTCTAAGGTTGATTTTCAGCAAGTTCAGAGATGCAATGTTTCAATATATAATGCTCTGTATGAATGCTTGCAATGCCATATCATTGACTTGGATTTGTTTCATTATTTTATTGTGAAGAACCCCGTGATTCCAATAGTACAGGGTCTCCCTAAAGTTCACAAGAACCCACTGCAGCCACCTATGAGACCCATTGTGTCGGGGAGGGGTTGGTCCACAGAAACTCTATCCATTTATGTTGAACGACATCTGAAATCTGTACTTAGAAGGAACAGCACTATTTTATTAGATACTAAACAGTTCCTGAGGGACCTACATTCATTCACTAGTACCCATGAGAATGCAGGTATGTTTTTGCTGGTTACTATGGATGTACAATCCTTATTCACCGTCATCCCCAATGAGGTGAGAGTTGAGTATTTTACAGAGTATTTGGTAGGGGATGGTATGTATGATAGGCAATGCATTGACTTCCTTTCATTACTCATGGAGCTCATTCTTGGGAATAATCTGTTTATGTTTGAGGGTGTATTGTACAAGCATTTGGATGGCGTAGCCATGGGGACTTCTTGTGCCAATGGCTATGCCAATATTGTCATGGCCTTCTGGGAGAAGGCACATCTCATGGGAGAGTATGGCAAGTGCCTGAAGTTCTACAGGAGGTTTGTAGATGACCTTTTCCTTTTATGGGAGGGGGATGAATCTACTTTTGCACCCTTCTTTTCACATCTAAATGGAAGTACCCCTTTTCTAAGATTTACGATGAAGAGTTCATTTGATTGGGTTGATTTCCTGGATGTGAATGTGAACTAGAGGTCTGATGGCTGTTTTGAGACTGAGTTATATAGGAAGGATTGCTATAGGAGCAGTTACTTGCATAGAACAAATATGCACCCCCAGCATATTTTCAAGAACATTGTTAGGGGGCAAGGACTCAGAACATGTAGATTAACAACGAACCAAGATACGTTTGAGGGTGAGCTTGATGAGCTTAGAACAAGGGTCCTACAGAGGGGTTATGCGGATAATGAGCTTCAAGGCATTCTAACAGAAGTTCTGGATAGTAGGAATAATGAGGGGAGACCTTATTTTTTCTGATGTTGTATTGCCATCATCAATGATAAGGGATACTGCTCAATGTATGAGGATGTCAGTTACTTATTCCAGTAATGTCAAGGCATTACAGGAGATCTACCACAGGAACTGGAATATTTTATGTGCCGATGATGAGGTTAAATGGTTAGTGGGGGAAACCCCGAAGCACAGTTTTAAAAATAAAAAGAACTTGAGGAGAATATTATGTGGACCTCTGTTACAAACGGGGGTGGCACAGGCTTGTGCTGTGAGTGACTGTGGTACTCTCCCTTGCAATGGATATCATTTCTGTGCATATATAGACACCAGTGGAGAATTCAGGCATCCAGATATGAATAGAGTATTTAAATGTAAACTCTCAGCAAATTGTAATAGTGTCAACATTGTCTACTTGACCCATTGTCTGGCCTGTATGTCATTCTATGTTGGTATGACCACCAGGAGACTTAGGGATAGAATGAGAGAGCATCGTTATGACATAGGGAGGTTAGTGGAAACAAATGATTTGGCAAGACATGTTGAGAGGCATGGAGACATGCATAGATTTGTTTTTATGGTTATAGATAGGGTCATAGACAATGGCAGAGGTAGAGATATGAAATTGAGAGTTGAGACCAAAGAACTTGAATGGATTGTGAAACTTAGGGCTAGTACAGGGAAGAGACTGAATGATAAAATAAATATTAAGCCTATTTTGTTAGGCAGGGATTTGCTTAAGTAGTTGTACTTACATATGTTTAGTCCAATTCTTTATATGTCCCTTTTTTGTATATCTCTATGCTATGAATTTTATTTTAAGGGCAATTTGACTTTAAGCTTTTTTCAGGTGACACAGTGAATCTCTTGAGAGTGATAATAATTATGTTGTGTGCCTTTAAATGAAGGTGGGGATTTTATCAATTGAGTTGTTCTGAAATGGTATAAAATGGGGGTTTTGTTCTGTTTTTATTGTCTGATGAAATGGCTTAGTCCACAAAAGCGCTCACTTTTGTCTTGTGTGGAATAAATTACTTTTATTTTTCTACAGCCATGGCCTGTTGCTTCCATTGGTTGTTTTTACATGATACCTTATGTTTATATTTAATTTACTACAGCACCGAGGCCCAGCACATCTGGGCTGCAGCCTGGTGGAGCCCTCTGTGCTGCACCTGCACTACCTGGACCACTGAGTAGTTCTGACCAGAGGCTGGGGTTGGTCCCCCTCTGGGAGTGGAAGTGGAGGGGGTGATTATGTCACCCATGAGGAACTGCCAGGCATGGTGCATGGGCTGCTGCACCAAACTTCTACATAGCATGCCTACGCCAGATGGACAGCATGCTATCCATCCTGGTGGGGCAGCCTTGCCCCACATGCTGGCGTCAACAACTGCCTCCACAGGAATCATGAAGGTACAGTGCTGACAGTCCCATGAGTGAGGACTTGAGTCACAGTGCTACCTGTCTGACATGCATGGGCCTGGGATTCCACAACACCCTCCCCAACCAAGGTGTTTACCTCTCTTGTGTCACACATTAACTTGCCTCCCCCATATGTACCTATGTCCCTTCCCCAACATTCCACTCTCACCTTAGAAAAAAAAAATGGGCACCTGTCCCGAAAAAAATATCATCCCATACATAGCTCTCCATGTCACACACATGTCCACTGAGCACACTTAATGTGGTCCAATTCGCTTGACAACACACTTCTGCTGTCATCACCCCTATCTCTGGGGTAACAATCCAAATTCAGCTAAAAAAATCTGCTAAAGTGCACAACTGTTGCCATACAAGAAATGGATAGCTATGGTTCTTTCCTACACCCTTCCTGCACATACCTACCTGCCTTTCAGTATGTTTTCCACCTGCTTGCATCCCATTTCATCACTGTCCTATCTTCTCATTTTTCAATTCTTTAAAGATTTTTTTGCACAATGCTGCACTGCACGCAGCACCATTAAGCTAAGATAAATAGCGCTATATTGATATATGTGTGTGAAATAATAATAATGTTCAAAATGTACACCCACGCTCTATTTTGAACCCACGACCATCACACCTACAGCCCAGTGCATCAATCCACTAAGCCACACAGCTGTTATTTAACACAGGTTTTTTAAGCAAAACATAGTACTTGTCATTTTCCCATCATTGTGTTTAAGCAGTGCTGCACATCATGTCCTGTCACTCAAATTTGCTTAAAGAGTAATGGAAAAATGGGACTGTAACTTGGAGTCTGGTATCTGAATACATCACTAGAAAGCCTGACACAGAATAGTGGATTTAAGTGAGGTCTCTAACAGCAGGTAATTGTGCACTTTTATCTACAACATTTAAAAATGTGCCTGCTAAAACATTAATGGAAATGTAGGTGTTTAACTGGGACTCTGGAGGTTAAATACATCCCTATAAAGCCATGCACATAATAATGGATGTAAATGAGGTATGTAACAGCATGTAAGTGTGCAATTATGGGTTGAAAAATGCACCTGCGGTCACAGTGACTCAGTAGCTCAGTCTGTTAAATGCTTTGAAAACATTAATTTTTGGTACACATTATCCTGGGTTCAAATCCAGTGGTGTCTAGCATGTAAAATACATGTATGTGTACATCGCCATTGTGAATTTTGTAATGAATGACTGTGTCACCAACTATTTATCCACCCAAAGCATTTCAGATGGAATGTCTGCTGTTCAATGATAGAAGTTAAAGGCCTGCAGATAGGAACACAGTTGACATATTCATATTACAACTCTAGAAAGTGCATAGAGTGTCTGGTCATACAGTGCTCTGCAATCGCAGAGGATTTTAAATTATACAATACAAAGGAGGCCCAGTAATATCAGACTGCAGCCCACAATGATTTGCTAGTGATATTACAGACAACCACAGCTGCACAAGTAACATACATATATGGAGGTTGTGGTAGATGCAAAGGTTGCCAGCACATACATTACAGGTGACTACCAACAATGAAAAACCGAAACAACCAGGAACCAGAGAGAAGCAACGAAACAGTAAAGTACATTGGTGGAAACAATTACTCAACACGATTCTTGTAATCTGCTTACTAGTGAAACCATGTATAATAATGGGTGGAAAATTATTGGTTCTAACACTAATAATTTCATCCGCTGTATTGTTAAGTAATTCCAAGCTATAACCTCTTTCCAAGAATAACTTCTTGATAAATTCTATTTCATTCAAAAATCTTGGTCATCACTGTCCATCCTGGAGGCTCTAATATATTGGCCATGTGGAATGTTCTTTTTAATGACATAATACTTGACTTGGACATTGTCAACTACTTGACATAATGGTTAATGTACCCCCTACCTTGTTCTAGGACACCCCAAGCATATTTCCTTTTACTCAGCTGGTGATACCTTTGGCTAACATACTTACCTTAAACACATATCTCAATATCCTGTGGGATGGGTTCCCTTAATCAGACTGTGGCTGTATACCATGGTTGCCACTGGTCACACCATTACTTATAACTGTTGTTGTCCTCCACATTCTGCAGCTTCTCTCACTATGGTTATTGTCTGTATCAGCTGCAGCCTGTAGCACACACACGTGTATGTAATAAGTATGTACTACAAACATCCTCTCTGTGTTGAAGTAGTATCTCTAGCCCAGCATTTCCACCCCAGCATATGAGAAAGGGAATGGATTCTACACTGAGGCTTTATATCTCCTTCAATAGCTGCATGGGATTGCCTGATTACACTGCAAATCAGCTGTGTACGCTTCAATTAGTATTGCTCAACCACAGATTAGTTCAGAGGGAGTCACCTGCTAATGATAAATATCTTAAAGAGGCAAACTTCTAGCTAGGGGAACCATTGTGTATGAGACTTACATGGTTTTCTCACTGAAACAGCAATTTCAGAGCAGTATCTTTCAACAGAGGAGTATTGTACTCCCGTATCTTTCAACAGGGGAGTATTGTACTCCATCAGGTATGCAACCATTTTGTTTCCAACATGATGCATATGTTGGAATAGACTTAGGGGAATGTGGATTACATCATTAAGCCTTTATTAGAACTGCACTGATGACATGCCACTGATCTCCAGATGTGTTACACCTACACAGGAACTAGAGTACAGCAAGGGTATAATACTTTGTGTTAAATAGGTACACAGGTCTCCAGGACACTTCTCTTGATAGCAGTTGTAATAGTGCACCACTATTTGTTTGGCACTGTTGTTTTTATAGATCATAAGGTGGTGTTACTCCTATGGGGCACACTACAATGGACTCCTGTGTTGGGTATCTGATCATACATCAGTATCTGTCATGGCACAAACAGCAATACGTGACTATTGCTACTATCCTAGTTGTATCCACACCCTTTATAGGTTCATAGGTTCATAGATTAGTACTAGGCTAATTGCCCTTGTGAGCCATTTTATGCCTATTATATGTTTGGCGCACTGTTGAATATGAGATGTGTAATCAAGCTTTGAATACTGATAGCCTTCCTATACTGATGCATCTCTACATACTGTACTCCCACATATGTGATCCTGACATGTGTTCTCATTTTGTTATATCTCAGGAAATATGCATCCCATCACTGAGACCCATTTACAGAGGTGGAAAATTATATAATTCTGGAGGCCATGTGACAACATCATCAAGTGTAACTGTCCAGGGGGAGGCCAAACAGACAAGAATGGGCAACATTGTGGGCTGACCTGGTCCGCAATGTGAATGCTGTCAGTCATCAGAGCAGGATATATGAACAGGTGCGGCACCATGACACTGATATGATCCAGGCTGCAAGCAGAAGAGCAGCAACGCATGAGGCCAGGGATCGTGGTGTCACTGGTGGAGGGCCTGCTGCAGAACAACCACTGTCAACCACTGAGGAAATCCTGGTGAACCTTGGAATACAGGACAGCTCCCAGGTATCCATCACACAATATGTTGTGGATGTGGGTGCCACCATTTCCATGCAAGAGGAGCATTCAGGTATGCTTAGTTGGATCATCATTGGAATACTGTAGTATTCAGTGTGTCAGGGTGTTCATAGTTTTACGTGGGTGTCATTTTTTGGGGGGGAGGGTTAACTGCAGTTTGAGACTCGTGCTCAGATTATGACCAACATACCAGTTAACATAGTAGCTACTGTAAATGTGAGATATTTTGATGCATTACCTTGTTATACTGTAACATGCGGTACTGTTTACATTACCTTTCCCTCAAATTTTTTCAGGATCATCAGGAATTGGATGAAGCCAAGCTCCTACTCCTGGTAAGCACAGCACTGTTTTGTTAGAGATGTATATTTAGAACAATGTATTTGCTAAAGTGTCATCTCAGGCCTGCTGGCTAGATTGATGTACTGTCTGCATGATTGTCAACTTTACAGATATTTACTGACTGTACATAGTTTAGACTAATACCTATGTCTTGCAGGTGTGACCACAGTGATAGATTCGACAGTATTGTCATTACAGATTGCCATACATGTCAACTTGCAGAGTTTTGCCAAATGTCAACAGTGTACATCATTTAGGTCTTGATCATGATATTCTTGTTTAAAGAGCTTTTATTTGCAAGTAACTACAGATTTGGGTTAGACAATAATGTCCTCATGTCCTACTATATCAGGTTGGGATTAGATAAGTTGTAATAATGACAGCAGTTTATGCAGCTTAACATATATTGCAACACAGTACTGAAGAGTATAGTACTGCAGGTATTAATGTAATTCTTTTTCTCTTTTTCTCACAGGTGGCCAGGGGGACTGGTCTCTGTCCCCTTCACAACCTGATGTCAGTGTCTCTTCAGACTCTAATGATGATGGTGGCCAAAGTGAGGCACAGCTGGGGATTGCAGGGGCTGAATCTGACACAGAGTTTGCCATCCCTCATCTGCCTTCATTATCACCATACACAGCCAGTATGTCTATGCATACCCAGTCCCCTGTGGCCACAGATATTGGACAGTCAGAGGGTGGGGACATTAAACAGGGAAGTGTGGCTACTGTGGCTGCAGTGAATGTTGACTCTGGCCATAGCCAAACAGTTGGTGAGGTTCCACACAGGTGGATTGATAGGGGTGCTCGTAGGAGGCCTGCTGTCTCTCCACCACCAGTTGCAGGTGTCTCATTATGTGTCATTCGATGTATGTTTATGGCCATCATAGAGGCACAGTCATGTTCTGAAAGGAACTCCCGGGTTATGGATGCTGCACAACCTGACATCAGTGACTTCCTCCACCATGTTGCTGATACCCTGGAACGGTTGCCTGACACAGTGGACAGACATTGGTTTGAGACAGATAACACAGTATCTGTCTTGGAATGCATGTTGTCTGTGATGGAACATCTGGTTGGAGTTGAGTATCAGCCTCATGGACTTAAGTCACCAACTACATCTACTGAGAGTCAACGTGGCTGTACACAATCACACTTCAGTAGTGGCATACAGCGCTTCAGAGGGGGTGTGCTATCCATACCAAGATGTGGCAGGCCATGGTCTCATTGTCCTGGGCATTCCCATGGAGGACACATTCCCAGCAGACAACAGTCACCCTCAGGTGGCAGGACTGCATCTGACCTTGGACATGCAGGTGCCAGTGCAACTCCTGGCAGAGCCAGTCCACATGTTCAGGGGCAGAGACAATGAACTGTTAGCACTACCATGAATGGCTCACAGATGTCCAACATACAGACACGTAGGGCTAGCACTGAGCTTGGCTGTGTTCACACACACACTCACACACCACTGTTAAATTCAGGTCACCTACAGAAACACACACCACATTTCCATGGTCCATCTTGCCTGCTTCTCTTCTTGACTCACACATGCTTGCTAACCTATTGGGTCAACCTAGGCCTCCTGCACCCCCACACAAATTCATGATACCTATACCACATCCCTGTCATTTTTCTAATGGATACAGGGAAATAAAGCTATTTGTCTGATGCACAAGGTGACTATCTACATTAATATGAATTTGTATAATCCTTTGTTGATTTTCACATGCTACTTATACTGATCATTTACAGATATTGTACATTGCCACTTATAATGAGCTTAAAATCATAATGTGTGTACGTTACCATGGATGATGTTGTAATGGCTGTGTAGCCACACAGTGAAAAATGTATCATGGAAATGTTTATGATTCACTTTCAGGATTCTGTAGGACACACCTATGCCTACACATCTTCAATCAAACCATCAATGCCAGAGCACAGGATTGAATGTCAGCACAGAGGAAAATTTTGATCAGAAAGGTAAAACAGCATAGGTTCATGGGTTCAAATGTGTTTAATAGGCTAATGAACACAAGGACTTCTCGAAGCCTAGCCATACATCCCTAAACTCTGACAAGGTCTGATACCCTGGATAAGTGTAAGCAGGGTTTTGAGAGCTGAAACATCTACAGGCTGGAGGATATGAACCATCTCCAATTTTCCTGTGTCCATTAGAGACATTGGTCCTAAACCAGCTATGATTGTCCTGTTCCCCATCCAATTATGTAGCTTGTACTTGATTTGCATTAGGATGGAACTCTGTTTCACATGGATAGAAAGCCTGTTCCATATAGGGTATAGTATCTGGGTTATATACCTGTATCTCCAGCATGTCCCATTTATACCACAGGCAAAGTGTAGGTCTGGGGACAGGTAATTCTGCTGCTAGTTGTTTCATGGATATGCAGGAGGTCCACAGTGGGGTCTGACACCACCCTGTATGGCAGCCATACACCTCCCCTACAAAGCATGTAGGAGACAGAATACATGGATACGGTCTTGACGCAGTCTGCATAGGACATGTTACGTACACCATGTAGTGGTTTACTGAGAACCTCTGTGGATGTTACAGCTTTTGGATATGCCTGGTTGGTTACATGCCAAAGGTGGCATTGCACTCAATGATAGGGCTGATGAATGCCGAATACAGTGAAACAATGGCTTCTTTGGCTTTAACTTCCATACCTTTGTTTATAGGTTGCACAACATGGAATGATTTCCCCAGTATGAGACATGTTACAGTCAAAGGCTAGATCACCACCGATGTGTCCATAAGCCCTTGACTACTGGGTCAACTGTTGGAGGTGTGCTGTCAATATAATAGTTACCATGGGTGGATAACTCCCCAAAGGGTAGTATTGTACAATTCATGACATCTACTGTCAGTCCATGGCTCTGACAGCAACTGCATATCTCTGTCATCTCCTCCTGGATAACATTTGTGTCAGTGTGGGATTCAATGACAGCTCTTAATTTGCAATCATCAGCAAATTTAGTCAGCCACAGACCACTGACAGTGGCTGTGCCTGCAGAGAAGTGATAAGGCCTAATAACAGGATTATGGTTCATGCAAGTGCCAAATGCCTGGCAAAGCAGCATACTCAATCTACCATATTATTCCACACTGTCAGGTACTGTTTTGCCTTAGAATGACACCACGAGGGTCAGAACATGTTACATAACAGTGTCAGTCAGGCCACTGCCTAAATATGGCCTATTGTGATGTATACACGAGCTATATTCTATTGATAATGGATTATTTATTTATTTTTTATTTTTTTATTTATTTATTTTACATTTGTTGACTGGGATAGTCCAACTGGATACATGTCCATTTTCAGTGGAAGCCCGGGGAGAAAAGCTCCAAACACAGCATGCAGAAAAAATAATACAGGAAAAATCATAATATCAGTACATGTTGCAACCAGTTTACAGACTCTGTTCAGTCAAGCAAGTTATACATTCGATCATTATTAAACATATATAATTATCTAAACTAACAATTATGTCACAGCTTGTATGTTGTATAAACTACTGTTTGGCACACAATTATAGAAATGAGCTAGTCAGGATTAGCACAAGGACATAACCAGTGTGTCTTAAAATGTTGTCTGAGACTTTTTTAAATTGAGTTAGTGAGGATACTAGAGTAAGGTCAGCAGGAAGGGAGTTCCAAGTTTTGCTGACAGAGTTGGCAAACAGGGAGTCCCCAGCTGAGTTATTGGTTTTGAATGTTTGAACCAGCAGTCTGTTAAATGAGCGAAGTGGCCTGTGGTTACTGTAGGGGCTAATGATGTTTTTAAGTGCAGGTGTATTTTCAGATTGGTTGAGTACTTTATATGCCACTATAAGCTGGTTGTATTGAAGTAGGCTAGGTAATTCAAGCCACCCTAGAAGATTTAGGTTATGACAGTGGTGTGTCCTAAATGCCATGCCTGTGGCAAATCTAGCAATGTGGTTATAACTGCTAGAGAGCTTGCTAAGGTCTGATTTGTTCAGATTGGTGAATAAAGGGAAGGCATAGAGAAGGGAGAGTAGATGGGAACGGGCAATAGCAGTTCTAGCAAGTAGAGTAAGAAAATGTTTAATCTTATAAAGGGAGCCAAGTTTTTTATTAATGGTTTTGATAGTTTGGTTGATATGTATATCAAATTTAAGGTTATTATCTACTATAGCACCTAAGAGTTTAGTCTGGGCTTCTGGGGAGATAATGGTGCCATTATTAGATTTAATGGTAAAGAATGGTGATGAGGACCTATGAGAGGGGGAAAAAGTAGCAGCTTTGTTTTGTTAGGGCTTAAAATCAGATGATGATTAGAGAGACAATTTTCTACAATGCTAAATGTATTCTGGGACAATGTCATTAGTTTTGTCTGGGAGGTGGCTGAGCAGATTAAAGTGAAGTTATCTGCATATCGAATGCAGGTTGCATCTGGGATGACAGAGTGAAGGTAATTAATAAAGACAGAGAAAAGAAAGGGTCCTATTATAGAGTCCTACGGGACTCCTAGGGTGATGGGTAGAAGGGAGGATAGTTTGCCCTGCCATAGGATGGCCTGCTGTCTACCACAGAGGCAGGATTGAAACCATTGGAGAGTGTGATTATCTAAGGAGAAGACCTTCAAAGTATGGATGAGTTTTTGGTGGTTAACCATATCGAAGGCCTTGGAGAGATTAAGAAAGAGGTCTGAGGTTAGTTTGCTATTATTTCAGTTATGGTTTATGACATCAGAGAAGGAGAGGAGAGCTGAGGTAGTACTATGGAATGGCCTAAAGCCATGCTGGGAGTCAGCCAACAGAGCATTCTGGATAAGGTAGTGCAGGAATTGTTTATGGATGCACTTCTCCATAATTTTAGCCAGCAGTGACAGAATAGCTATGGGTCTGAAGTATGACAGTTCAATGGAGCTACCTCCTTTATGGAGTGGTATAACATGGGATATTTTCCATATGGAGGGGATGGTAGCTTCAGGTATGGTTCTATTGATTAAGATGGAGATGGGGTATGCTATGGCATTTGCAGCTTTCTGTAGATACTCGGCAGGGAGGAGATCAGCAGATAGGGTGATTGGCTTTAATTTCTTAATTAGGGCATGGATAAGTGATATAGGTACTGGTTGAAAGCTAAAGGAGAGTTGGGTACTGGGTATAGCGGCAGTTGAGTTAGAGGAACTGGGAGTTAGCTGACTAGCTAGGGACTGGATAGTCTCTGTGAATAAACTATTAAATGTGTTGGCAACATTCTCTGGGATTTTGTGGTTGGAAGATGAAGGGGTTGGAGTGGTGGTTTGACCTGGGTGAAGAAGTTTGTTTATTCCTGCCCAGAATTTTTGAGGTTTGTTTTGATGTTTCTGTTGAAGATGGCAGTAAAAATGTTTTTTTGTCTAACGTAACAGATTTCTTTGTGCCATTCCTTAATTGCCAATATTTTAGTTGATCTAGTGGGGTTTTTGTGGCATGCCAAGTGGCCTTGTTTCTAAGTAAGGTTTTTAATTTGGTATCTTTTGAAAGCCACAGTGCAATTTTTGTTTTGGTTCTAATAGAGCAAGCCTGGAGTGTGAGAGTCCAGGATGGCAAGGAAATTGGTATTAAAGTATGCTACAGCTTCATCCAATGGTAATTGTTTTAGGACTGACCAATTACATAATTTGAATTCATTATGGAAAATGGTGAGGTTAAAGTTCCTATTATTTCTTATAGTTTTGTAGATGGGCTGGTGGGAGTTATCAGCCTGGTACTTAATTATGTAGGTAAGAAAGTAGTCACTTAAGTCTTCAGGGACGGTCCCTGACTTGTACATATAGGGATGGTTATTGATAAGTATCCAGTCTAGGATACTTTCTTTGTAAATGGGTTTGCCAATCCTGGTGGGGGAGGATATGATCTGTGTAAACCCATGTAGGTTTACGTGGGTTGTAGGAGATTCCGAGGAACAGGTGTTCCAGTCAATGTTGAAGTCCCCGAGAACAATGGTTTCTTGGGGATAGTACTGGATAGCCAATGGAGGATGTCTTCTAATGTGTTTGTGTTATTACCTGGGGGAATGTAGCCACAGATTATGTCTATACATTTGTTTTTGTTAATTTGCAGTTTGGTTATAAGAATTTCTGCATTATTAACCTGGGTTGGTTGTAAGGAGTCCTTAGTAACATTCAGTGTAGTTTTATAAAGTATAGCCTACCCCATCACCTCTCCTAGTATGACGGTCTAATCTGAGTATGTTGTACCCTGGTGGTAATACCTCATTATCTGTAGCTGCCGGTTTTAGCCAAGTTTCTGTTAGAAATAATATATCAGGGGAGTGAACTGCCAAAAGGGCATGCAGGTTATGGACCTTATTATTTATGCTTCTAATATTTAAGTTGCAGAACAGAAATTAATTTGGGGATCTATTTGAAGGTATTATGTTAGGGGAATTAGTAGTTTGGGAGCTAAAGTTAGTGAGGATGGGCCATGGTTAGGGTGGATGTCTTCATCCATTGTGAGGTTGTGTTGTAAGCTAACTATGAGTTTTAGGATTTTGATTATCAGCTTTTGATAGTGTTTGTTTTTGGGGCTGATATATCTGGATCTAATAGGTTGGTAGTTTTTAGGGGTTAAGGATTTAGTTGTGAGGAGAATTGTGAAGTTTTCTATGTTTGATACTATTGGGGTGGTAGTTTGGGTTTTTGGGTAGTAGAATCCTAGGTAATGTTGATTTTCATAGATGGTAAGGAGATATGAAATGAGCAGTAAAGGTAGGAGAGAGAGTAAGAGCTTTGGTTTTGGTGATAATGTTGCAAATAGCTGAGACATTATGGTGGTAAAGTATTTAAGCAGTAATATATTAAGAAGTTTAGGAAGTTTGTGGCAGGAAGGGGGATTGCTATTAATTGGGTGGTTGTAGTTTATTGGTTGTAAAAGAGGGGAGTGGTTATATAACTATACATTTAGCACTACTGTGGTTGTAAAAGAGGGGAGTGGTTATATAACTATAAATTTAGCACTACTGGGGCTGGGTGGGATTTGGGGCCAGAGTGGGGCACAGAGCAAGCCCGAGCATAGCGAGAGCGAGCGTAGTGGGACTTAACCAAACCACGTGTTACCTGAAGGCTATACATGCAATTTAAGTACTTTAATGTATAAAAAATGACCTGTGTCTTTAGCATTAAACTGCTGGGTTAGAGTACAGTAGCAATGGGACACAGGCTGTAAAGGAAAGAGGAAATAGAGGTTGAGTGAACAGAAATGATCCCCGGAAACCTTGAGGCATCTTGCCAAACCATAGTAGAAACAATCAGTTAAAGTGTGTCTCAAGACAGTGGAGCAGTTAAGAGTAGGTAATTCCTAGAGGTAAGAAACTTACGTATGTAATAGCAACCTAACACATGTTGCTTTATTAGGTCTGTATAGTTTTGCAGCTCTTGATATTAGCAGTTGCTAAAAAGAGAAGAATGGAGGGAGAAAGTTCAGGGGTAAGGGTAGGGGAGTTCAACACTATTTGATTGCATGAGTGAGCATGCCACTAGACAAATAAGCATCCACAACCCTCTACTCCTAGTCCACACAAACACATGTGAGGGATGAAACTATATTAGAAACCTTGAATCCACGCTCTCACACACCATTTGGGATATATGACAATGAGCTGGTTGCCAACGTGCACCTCACCTTTCCCCAAACCCACATCACACATACCTACATATGCAGAGGCCCTTAAGAGAAACACACCTACACACGAGACATCTCACAAACACAAATACAAGCATGCTACACATAATACCACCTCTGCAGAACAATATAAATAATAGCTCACTCACCACTGTCTCACCGCTTAAACCCCTAAGGAAAAAAAAAAAATCAAACATATTAGTCATAGGTGATTACATCATGAGACACATTGACGTCCCTCTCACCAGGCTATATAAAGGAAAAGTCACAGCCAGCTGTCGGTGAGGTGCCAGGATATGCCATATCACACATGCACTCAAGTCTGTCAGCAGCAGGTACTGTTATGACTACATTATAGCTCCTGTTGGTGTGTACGACTTGTCACGTACCTCTCTGGACTGTATGAAGAGGGATATGACTGAGCTCTTGGACTATGTGTCTCAGGCAGGTATGCCCTTGGCCTTCAGCTTCATTTTACCTTCACCTGGGATGATGTCTCAATACAAAAAGAATATGATTGACTTCAATAATTGGGCTTAGCGTTTGGTGTCATCCTAAGGGGATCCACTATCTGTCAGCCTGGTATGACACGCTTTGCCAGAGATGGTCTTCATCTGTCACCCCTAGAATTTTGGCTACTGACCAAGGCTCTTGCCACCCATATAGTGCCCTTTATAGGTGGTATCCCAAGGACAAAATTTCCAATGTAAAAAGCCTATTGACAAACAACCTCAAGGTTATGCTGCTAAATGCTAGGAGTGTCAACACAAAACTCCACTCACTGGAAGCTGTCCTCATCTTGGAAGACACAGTCATTTTGCAGTCACAAACACTTGGTTCAAGGCTGTGGAGAGCAACACAGCCATACCAGGCTGCAACTCCTTCCACATGTGCGGACCTCAAACTGAAGTTGTACAAACTAATGGAGATGGTGTACAAATATTAAGAATACGTACACATCCATATTGTTTATACAGCATGAATCCCTGGAAACAATTCAGGTGCTATTGACTGATTCTAGGTTTCCTATTCAAGTAATTGCCAGCTACAGGAGCTCCTCCATAAATCAGGACACCCTCTCTGCTTACTTGTATCTAGTTGAGTCTATCAAGTTACATCCGGACATCTTGATTTTGGGTGACTTTAACTACCCACCGACTGGGTATATTACTCATGCTCAAACTTTCTTGCACAAAGGTTTCTCTACCTCATTAACTACAATGCCCTGGAGCAGTTGGTTGACACCCCCACAAGGGAAGCCTACATACTAGATGGGATGCTTACCAATATGGGGACCACTGTAGCACCCCCACTCTGTGGTCCTCCCTGGTGAGATATGGCAAATAATTGGTCTCATTCAAAGTAGTTATAACACTTGACACCCCCGTTTGCAGGAAAATAAAGTAATAAACATCACCAAAGCAGATTATAACCTCTTACAGGATGGTATAAATAGCTTCACTGCACCTCCTCCCTCAGATGGAACTGGCAACTATGCTGAGCTCTACACTAATGCTTTATACAAACAGCTGTATAACTGCATTGAATTGGCCGAACCTGATAGGTGCAAAAGAAGCTCCTCATGGAAGAGCAAACCTGCTTGGTGGACAACTGCCATTCACAGGCTTTACAATAAGAGTATGACATTGCTCTCTAAGAATAGGAGAGAGGGAGCCCCCTAAAATGGAAACACTCCCTCCTCAGCATAAACAAGAAAATAAGAGTTGTTTTGAAGTCCTCCAGATCAAAGTATGGGTCACAATTAGCCTCCTCCACAAAGGACAGCCACAAGGCATTCTACATTTACATCTGTAACCTAACAGGAAAGGCCCAGATTTGTGCCAACCTCATATTTAATGATGCCACATATACTGGGGCTGTAGACATAGCTAACCGTTTGGCCAACAGGTTCTGCAACAACTTCACTCACCTATCCCCACCACACATACACCATAATATCCCTATGATCTATCCTATACCTTGCATCTCTAAAGAACAGGTCATAACTGCCCTCTATAAGGACAAAAACACAACATCTATGTGGCCTGATAACATCCCAGGATATGTCCTACATGGGCTCTAACATGGATTAGTAACACCCTTGGGAACTCTTCACACTCATAGTGTAACCAGCGGCTCCATCCCACCTGACTGGAAAACAGCCACCGTTATTCCATTGCACAGAGGTGGTTCATCCATTGACCCTGGAAACTATTTACTATTAGCCTGATTAGCCATATCTGCAAGGCCATGGGGCAGATCACCATGGACATTATCAACAAAGATGTAGGTTGATGATCTCCAATCAGTTGACCCTAAATAGTTTAGATTTGTCAAAGTGAGATCATACCTATTAAATCTGGTGGACTTATTTGTGACAGTCACCAAGGACTTGGCTGATGGGAAATCTGTGCATACAGCCTACTTGAAATTAACCAAGGCAATCAACAGTACTCCCCACCTCAGGCATCATTGACAAACTCAACCAACTAGGCTTTAACCCTTATATCATTAGAGGGATTGTTAACTGGCTCACTGATATGTCATACAATCAAATTAGAGGAATCCACCTCTAATAATAGAGTTGTAACCAGTGATGTCCCCTCAGGGTTCTGTCCCGGGTCCTCTCCTGTTTGGAATCCATTTTTCTGAAGTACAAGTACAAAGTAAATGTCTGTGGCTGACAATGTTTGCTGATGCCTGCAAACTGGGAGTGGTCATAGAATCTCCACATTATGTCAAGATCCTGCATGAGGGTCTTACATGAACAGCTGATTGTTGCCAAACTCATGGCCTTAAACTCAATGCAAATGTATGCATTATCATTCATTTTAGTAACACTGAGGTTCCTGCTATGTACCACAGTGATAGCAACACCTTAAGTACATACTCAGGGGTGAGAGACCTGGTCACATGTGTTGACAGCTACCTTAACTTAGATCAGCATGTCTACACAGTGGTGAGAAGGGCATTCTTTCTTGCTCATGTCATACATGAGGGCATTGTCTCCAGAAAAAGAAGTTGTAACCTCCATGTACTCTTTCCTCATCAGGATAATATTTGAGTGCAATGCCCCTTTTGCTATGTACCTCTCCAAACACCTGTGGCAACTGGAGAGAGATCAAAGTATCCTCACAAGGGAAATTCAAGTCCTCTGCATCTGTCCTATGGGGATTGCCTAAATTCACCATCAAATAGTGTGTGTCATACCAACTACTCAGAGGTGATTTCTGCCTTTCATATGAGGCAATCTCTGACCCTGATTTATTGGAAATGCTGCACATCCATATGTGAAATGGTGCACAGATTACTCACAGTTAAGAACTTAACCAGGTATGTAACATTAATAAAACCTGCTGGAGGGAGAAATTGTCTAGCACAGTTCAACACACCTTTGGAACAGACTTCCACTTCATGTCAAACAGAGCATCTCATTTTCCCTTTTCAGATGCAATCTGTATGACTGGATGGGTGACTCTAATTATATTAAGGGAGTTCCACCTGTGTACCTCTTGGACAGAGGCAATAGGTGTTAAGTGTAAAATGTTGGCTAGGATTATAAGGCCCCTAAGGCCATTAGCCTAGTAAACTCCAATGGTAGGCTGATGTAAAACACTGACTAACATCCACACACACTCCAACTTGGCTGCAGTGAGAACATTACCATTACCTATTTATGTGTAGAGAACACTGGACAGCACACACACACACACACACACACACACACACACACACACACACACACACACACACACACACACACACACACACACACACACACACACCCCAAGTTGGCTGTAGTGAGATTAGAACCTCTACCTTTCTAGTCTTACACACTACAGTTCACAGTACTTATTGCATGTGCTACAGCTTAAGTCTGACATTGACATGGCTTTAGGTACTCTTATGGTAGAAGACAGCAGCAGGACTACTGGAGGACAAATGTTTGGAGGCCTGCATCAAGTACAAAGGCCAAAAAGTGCAAAATCATTGCAATTTGGTAGTGAGTGTGGGATTCACACTTGTTTTGTGGTGAGATGCACATACACAAATACACCAAGTGAGCTGGAGTGAGATTAGAACCCCTATCTATCTAGCCTTATACCTTACAGGTCACAGTACTTATTGCATTCACCACAGCTTAAGTCTAACATGGTTTTAGGTACTCTTATGGTAGATGACATCAGCAGGCTTTGTGGAGAACAAAATTTAGGAGGCCTGCCTCAAGTGCAAAACCATTACAGTTTGGTAGTGAGTGTGGGATTCACACTTTTTTGTAGGGAGATTCACATACACACATAAAGTGGGCTAAAGTGACATTAGAACCCCTACCTATCTAGTCTTACATACTACAGATCACATTACTTATCACACTCACCATGGGTCAAGTCTGATTTGTAAATGACTGCAGGTGAAGTTATCCTAGAGAACATAAACCGATGATGGATGTTCCTTTATTTCAAATCCCACATCTTATTATATTTGATATTGGTGATGGTTTGAATGTAACCTCTAGTGCCTCTTTGTGATATGTAACCATTGAAACAGGGTCTACCAGTTTGGATGAGCCATTAACTACATCGACTCAGGTTAAAAACACTGTGCTAGATATACACTTTGCAACAGATTTAGTTCCGGAAGTGCGTGAACAGTTGCCCACCCCCTTTGACTATAATTAAAAACAGGGGAAGTGACTTTACTATATACAATTTCACTTCTTATCAGATTGAATCCAGTGTTGTGGAATTGTTAGCAAAGGGACTTTCCTTTGTGCCTACTAAATCTATGGACATTGTGCATACAATTTTGGATTTGAAACAATTTATTAGGAAACTTAAGTTGCAAGTGTTGTTTAAAGGGGAACAAATGGGTGCATCTGAATACCACATTTCTAGTACCTTTAAACTATTAGTCATCCATTGTTATCTACATTCGAGAAAGTCTGTGAAATTGACTTTAGGAAACTTCATTCAGAGAAACGGAAACAGGTTAAGAATGTGGACAGGGAAGATTGGGCAGCCTTTATTGATTTTTGTCATTTACCTATAAGAACATTTAAACCGGATAATGGAGGTGGACTAGTAGTAATGGGGCAAGACTGGTATATTCAAAAGATGAGTGCATTGTTGAATACTGATACGTATATCAAAGTTAGTTTAAATGAATTCAACATAGCTTATAAGAAAATAAAAGAACATCTGAATGATTTGTTCATAGAACAACTTATAGACCAATCTATGTTGAATTATTTAACTATGCCAGCCCCAAAGACACCAGTGTTATTTTATTTACTGAAAATACACAAATCCCTAACTGATCTATCTATGAGGCCCTTGGTTGATACTCGCCATAGTATAACCTACCCTTTGGTGAAAGTAATAGATAACATTCTGAAGAAATATCTAGTGGATGAAGAACAGATTTGTAAAGACTCGTAGTCTTGTTTAAGTAAATTAAATTCACTTGTATTGGAGGATGTGTTCAAATTTTTAACTATAGATGTTAGGGATTTGTACATGTCCATCCCTCAAGAAGAAGGTATTGATTGTGTTCTTCGGTTTTTGAACATGAAAGGAGCCCTTGAAAGTGAGATCAGGTTAGTTAACATCTTACTGGATATTGTTTTAACAAACAATTATTTTATGTTTGATGATCAACTATATTTACAAAAAATTGGGGTGGCAATGGGTCCCCATGTGGGGCCAGCTTTGCCAACTCAGTGATGGCTCTTTGGGAAAGACAGTTCATTTTCTCACAAAGCCACTTAACAGAGAAATGTTTCCTTTACACATGTTTCCTAGATGATATCCTTATTTTATACAAGGGGAGGTTGGATGAAGTGGAAAGATTTGTTGAATATTTAAACCAAACTACCACATTTTTAAGGTTTACACACACCTTTAATACAGAGGCCATAGCATATTTGGATATTGAAGTATTTAAAGTTTCAACACAGAAGAGACTAGCAGCCAGGATTCACAGGAAAGACACATTTTCAAATATATATTTACACTTCAGTAGTTCCCACCCTTTTCATCAGAAGAAATCCATAATAAAAGGACACTTAGTACGAGCGGTGAGGATGATAACTATTGATAGTGAATTTTCAGTAGAATTTAACAAGATAGCTGAAATATTCCTTGCTCTAGGTTACCCAGGGGATCTTATTAACAAAATGATAAATGAAGTGATGTATAAAAGATCTACTGGATTTTATATACCATTATTACAAGGTGCTTTTTCACCGGTTAATGAGATGAACAGTACCCAAAAGGTTAATAGGTCACCAATGTCATTCATTCTAACATGCAGCCCTGAGAGTGGTCACATTATTTGAATTATAAAGAAGAACTGGTACTTGTTAAGTAACAACTTGGAATTTCATAACTTATTGGGTCTATACCCCTCTTTCACGTTCAAGAGAGGTATGAACTTGAAAAATTTTATAGAAATGAAACAACACAAAGTTATTAAGAATCCTGGGATGAGTAAATGTGAATCTTGTAATTTTTGTAAACATATGAGTATAGGGTATTCATTTAACATCAGGGACAATAGTTACAAGACCTTATCAGGCAAGTATAATTGCAACACAATGTACCTTGCTCAATGTAACCTATGTCCCACATTCTACATAGGAAAAACTGATCATAGACTAAGGGAGAGGGTGTATGAGCACCTGTACTATATTAGGAAAGGCAAGGTTGAAAATGCATTAGCTGCCAACATCAAAACTAATCCCATTCATAGTTTTATGTTTAGAGTAATTGACCATGTAGCTGGTGAAATAAGGGGTGGTCCGAGATCTTTGTTATTAGAAAAAAGAGAATTGATGTGGCAGATTTGTTTAGATGCTTGTCATTTCCCAGGTATAAATGATAGTTGCTCTATACAATGTTTACTAAAACTGAAAATTCTAAATAGATAATCAATTTTATAGGTATTTTGCTATGATAAGTTGCCCTGTATTATTATTATTTTTTACGCTTTTTATTTTTTACGCTTTGTATTTAATATTTACATGGTTTTCACAATTGTAGTTGATTAAATATGGATTTTATACAATCTTTGATATCTAAGTGTTAAATTAATGCATTTTAGTTTAGTTTTAGAACTGAGATTCATTTGTATGGCTAATTGTTATTTTATTGAATAATTGAGTAATTAGGGTGTGGAGGGAAGTGAATTTTTGTATAAAAGTTAGTTTGTACCTGTTGTTATTTGTCTGAAGAAATTTGGTCATTGAACCAGACAAAAAGCGCTTAACATTACAATGTGGTACTGTGTTTTGTTCATCAACCTTTTATTAAAGAGCTGAATAGCTAAAGATTGCTGGATGTTTGAGGTGCTTTTGTCCTGCAGATTTGTTTTTCTACATTACACCAACTGTACAGGTGTTGCTGTGTCTTTGGTAAAATCAAGCAGACACAGATGGCTGTAGAGAATGTGGGTGCTGTTTCTGGTGTAGATAAATAAATATATGGTTTCACAATATATGTACGTATTCATATAGCATGCCATACATTTCAAGGGTTCCACATGCTCTCTTAGGGAGACATAGTATGACACACCACTGTCCAGATGTTTGCAACTACACAGGTGTGACTCATGGTTATGTGTGTTTCACAGTAAATTGTGGTCTGCTGTTAAATGTGGTATCATTTACACATGACATGGGAGAAGACTGCTAGAACTGTGAACTTCAGATATCCCAGTAGTTCAATGATTGCAACACATGTTTATTCTATGCACTTCCACATTTCTGTAAGTGCATTATCTAATGTTGAGCCCTTCCTTTTGTTCCTTTGTCCAATGTTATAAGTGTCATAGTGCAGCTTTACTCTCCATGATCTGCATATATAGGGCAATACAGACATACACACACATGTATATACATAACATATATAAGTATAAAAAAAAAAAAAAAATATATATATATATATATATATATATATATATATATATATATTCTTCTAAACAAAATTGCACTAGGAGCAACGGATTTGCGCTCTGCTTACCTAAGTGTGTGAGCATTTTTTTTCTTGTTTGCATATTGCTAAGCAATGCACAAATGGGAGATGTACTGCTTACATCAAGAGACTTACTGCTGCATAAACTGAGTCCAGCCCACGATATCAGGGTATCTCCCTTTTCTACAGTCCAAATGTATATCTGACCATCTCAGTCCCTCCAAATATAAGGATGAGAAAGTTGTTGAATTGAAATTAATAAAGAATGACACATTTATACATGAAATTCAAGTTGCAAATGTTAGCATATTCCACAAAAAATGTTGGCAGAAATATACCAGTGTGTTCCAAGCTTTACACATAACACTGTAGTAAGAGAGGTGCTGTTGGCAGAACATTAAGTATTATGGAAGTATTCTTAGAAATCCAATGAATAATCAAGGTAGTCATAAGAATGCTCAAAATAACTGTTAATATCAATAAGCAGGTATGTAGAGCATCATTTTTGAAAATGTTTGAAAGGTACAATGGATCAGAATATAATGAGAGCTCTCCTCTCTAAAACTAAACCCATATCTAGCCAAGATATTTACATGCTGGCTTGTTACTTTACAGTCTGAGCTAAGAGCCATTACACTTTCATTCTGAACAATCTAGTATTGCTTGTGTGTATCTGTATTCTGCAGATAATGGATGAATATGGAAACATCTGACACATAAATGCTATAGGCCCACAAAACTGCCAGATATCATTAAGTTTTAGAACATAGAAAATATGTTTATGTGTTAAACAAATGGGACTTTAATAATAATGTGCATTTTGTAAAGCACAATGGACTAACAAAGTTATTTATGAAATAGTACTCACACACAGACAGGTAGACTAGGCGATACTGTTGAAGTATTATGGATAAGAGAAATGTGTAGCTATCAGTGGCCTAGGCGCTATAGACATCAGTGATACACGACACCAGTGGATGTGTGAAATGATGTCCTTATTTGCTGGAATACAAATACATCTACAATGTTCAATATCATGTACTTGATAAGCATTATTAAACAAATAAACTCGATAGGAAAAGAACCCATAATTACAGGGAGAACAGACACTTTGCCTTCTTAATTATCCAGATGAGGTAATTGTTAGTACAGCTACTTAATGGTTTTAAAATGCATGTATTTGATATATCTAAGACACAACTACATCTTTGACACTTACTATAGGCATCCATTGGCTGTCTCCACATCTCAGTGACCCTCCGATGTGGCTGATCACAGCTGTGGTGAACCTACACTCCAGTCTGGCAGGTTCCTATACTTTGTCAATGCTCCCTCGCAATCCAGTTCCATATGTAGAGCATCATGAAGTTACGTGGTCTAGCTCTCATAAGATGCTGCACTCCAGCATAGATGGTCAGTGGTCTCCTCCTTGGTCCAGTTGGCTGCCAGGACACATCAAAGCCTCATGGAAGTAGCCATCTAAATGATAATGTTGATAATGTTGCTATATCACAGTTAAATAAATTGCTCACTGAGATCCCAGTCAGTTCACAGGTAGCAATGGTCTGATCTGTAAATGTACCATAATCAATATTTAAAAGTGGAGCTTATGGCAAGTTATCAGATCATTGGAAGATTTTGGGCACGTGCTACATGTGGTCCCATTTAACGATACCAAATCCTAGTGAGTACTTGTGCAGAGCAACTTTCCATTATGCTGAGCTATTGGTTAATGCACTGAATTTCAAGAACTTACATGGACGTGTGCAAATGGGCTTCAAAATAACTTGAATTTTAATGAAGCTCATTAACTGTGAATGGTGAAAATGGGACTTAAAAGATGCATGCTTATAGCTGGCCTTACTTTCAGTTATACCTGACACGTAGATAGCTGCAAAGGTAATTTTGCACCTGCTAGCATTACTATGTTGTGAAATGTTTACTTAACATTACTCTTTATTAAATTGTGTGCATTTGATTATACTGATGCATTTATGAAAAAAATATGGGCATTATGAAAAATGTCTGTGACTTACTGGAGAGGTGTGAGATTGACCTGTATGCATACAGGTGTTACATCTGCATCTGGAAACATGCAATACGTTCCCATCTGCAGCTTTACAGACAGATTTAAATAGCACAACTGAACAGTACATATTGACGTATACATGGATTTTCTGTATATATTGTTGGTGATTCGATACAATCTCTGGTGTATATATGGAAAATACGGAATCCAACATTATCCATATATTGCTATATAGTATGTATTTTGTATTTCTGTTATGGATATTTATTCATTGATGCTTCTTAAAACAAGTATTAGAACTACTGACTCCATACAAAAAGGATCCATGTTTATGTCTGCTTATCCATGTACTCTGTGGCCTGTTTATGGATACAGAGGTTTTCCAGCATTTTCCGGAAGTTGTTCAATTGATAATTTTCAGATACTCTCCACTAATGTTGATGACATTCACTGCTCACTAATGATTGTGTAGATATAAGCTCATCATGTATAACATTTCATATGACTGATTTTTTTACAAAGATTGTCTGTTTAGGCTCAAACTGCATAACAGCTACAGCCATCACAAATTTTGGCTGTACACATATGTTATGTGTAGTAACTTAATGTGAAATGCACACAGACAATGAGGCCTGTGTGGTACAATGCTGTTGTGTTTGGACCTCCACTACATGATCTCCTCTGTAAGGGGTTCAAATCCCACAGACAGTCTCACAGTCTCTACAGATATCGCAACTTACATTGTTGTTTCAAGTCTGATGTAATTATTCATTGTTTTCATATTATATATGGTTTTATGTGTCTCAGTACTGTATGACACAGGGATGGTTTCCTAGAATTTTGCATTGCACAGGACTGCAGAGAGTTTATAGTGACAGCATCTCCATATGTAGGCCCCCACATAAGTCTAACCATGTACATATAACTTGTCTTTCAGATGGCAAACAGATCAAGGGGCAACAGTTTTTCCCCAGAGGGGAACAAAATTGTAATAGATGCTCTGCTTCAGCATGGATGGGGACTCCTTGGATGGGAAAGAAATATAGTATGGAAGAATGAGGATTTAAGTCTGGACCAATCTCACCAACATGATTAATACTGTAGGAGGCCATAACAGATCCTGGAAGGCCTGTCACCAATGGTGCTCTGACATGATCCTTTGTGCAGTCAACAGGGTATGCCAGTATGAGAGGTCAAGGGATGCTACCTGTGGTGGCCTACCATTGACACCCCTGATGAGATCACACAGTTTCTTGCATCACTGCATATGGTGAGTGGGGAGTGCCGTATACCTGGGGATGGGATAGAAACAGGTGTTTCAGGTCACATGTATGTGTTATTTTGCATAATATTGATGCATATAGAGTAGCTCTCTACATACTGGTGTTGCATGCATATTCGTGTGTTGTCATTTTTAAGTTGCAGCAGCAGAAGTACATCATACACATGGGTCCACACCTTGTGATGATGACCAACTTAAGTGTAATGACATGTAGCCAGATAACTGCAGTACATACATAACAGTGCAAACATCATGTGTAATGTTGTCTGCATTCATTTTTACAGGTCCATCCACTTCTGCACAACAGCAGGACACAACAGGTGAGTGTCTCCATATACTGCTCCTGTGAACATTACCTGTTATTGCCTCAGCCTGCTGTCATGCCAGTGCTGTTTACTATCATATTGATATTTCTCTCACATTGTAAAATTCAGGTACATTTTCTATGGGCATGAACCTTGCGGTACACCTACAAACAGACCAGGTATGGTTACCCAACATGTTCATAGGCTGCAACAATGTGTAGCAGACCCCTGTTGTATGAAATTTATGTTGGTGTTTTTCTGCACAGGTACTTTTGACCAACAGGTGCACCATACATCATGTGAGTATCAGCAGACCCTGTTACTGTGCTAATATTTCATCATGTGATTATGCTGGTGCCTGCATATATGACCGTGTTTGCTTTGTCTGCACTTTCCCTCTGCAGGATCTGCATTATGACATAAAAACTGTCCACATCAGGGGGGTGTGACTGGTATGCTACCACCTCTCTGTCATGCATGTCATTGCTGTTATTCCTGTTGTTGTCCTCCATTAATACTGTTGTCCTTCTACCTCTGCATAGGACAGCTACTATCATGTATTACCTGCCATATGTTTTATCTTTTTTGGAATGGTCCATGCTGGCAAGGATGTGATTAAGAATGCTGTGTTTATGCCTTTGTTTCCCTACAACAGCTGCATTTCATCCCTCTCCTCTGGCGCCATCTTCCCATGAGGATATGTCAGGTGTGAGTTATGCTTGTATTCCTCACATATGTCATGTATGTTGCATATGTAATGTAATTGTCGACTCCCTATTATATATGTTCCATGTCCCATACACAGACAAGACCTCCTTGTAAGTCATCATCTGTAACATTGTAATGAGATATACGTGGTATATGTCAATTATATACAGCATGTGATGTAAGCACATTTTCCTGACCTGTGCCATCTGTCTTTTAGCATATCCACTGCCTTTATCCTCTTTTAGTCTGTTCACTGATCCTGATGTGGGATCTGATGTGTCTCAGTATGTAGCATGGACTCTGGCACACAGAACATAGAATTGGTGATAATGTTCGGCCCAAATGGTGACAGTTATGTGGATGGAGCTGTAGCCTCAAATGTGGAGGAAAACTTGTCCAACCATTCTGACCATGACGGGACACCAGATGATGGACAGGATGAAGCCTGTGGAATACAGCCCCATGTTGAGTCTGCTGGTGATGTTGACATTTCCCCACAACATGTCTATACTGCCTGTTGCAGTAGATGTAGGCATGTAGTTGGTGTGCATGTCCATATGTCAGAGGGTGCTGACCTACTCCTACAGGCAAATGAATGTTCCCATCAACATCATGGTATCTGACATCCATGCACTTGCCCAAGTTATGGATCGTGCTGCACACCAGCTGGGTGTGCTGCATGAAGTACAGCAGCACAGACACTGTGAGGTCATGCACAGAATGAAAGCATGTTATCTGTGGCACAATTCATTGAATTTCTGGCTATGACAGTATTACATCAGTGTCATAGTATGAGCAGGGTTCTGCATGCCTGACTGTGCTTATCTGATAGCCACATGGGAGAGGCAGGCTCCCTCTCAGCAGACCAAATATTGCCCACTGGGCATCGATATTTGTGCTGTAATGTGCACACACTTCTGCTGTTGGCTCATCCAATGTGAGCCCCTACAGTTATGACCAGACAGTCAACTGCACTCATTCTCCTTTCCACAGTGTTTCTCCACATGCTGCCATCACGCCATCAGTCTCCTCTATGGTACAACCTGGGTCAAGTGTTTCCAACCGTGGTAAGGGTAGACCAGACCACAGTGTGAGCCGTCAGTGTGGGCCCTTGAGACTGTGTTAGAGCAACACTGACAGTTGATTCACTCGGTCTGGTAGTGTCAGTATCACTCCGTGGTGATGATTGCTGTGCAGACAACTGACAATGTCATTTGTCTGTGGTTGTTATGAAGTCTGACATTTTCACTAACCATAGGCGACTCCATTTAGTACATTAGTTTATACATACTTTACAGTGATATATTTTGCTTGCAGTTCTACATTATGTCCTGAGTTGGTTTCTTGCTTGCATCTTTTGATAGTGAAGATATAGCAGTAGGTTTCACAGAGGTATGTCCATTGCTGTCTGCTATACACACATACACCACTATGAGTCTGTATGCATACCTGTGTCACTTGTGGCCCGAGCTGATGATCTGTATTGGGACAGAACTGTATATGTTCATACTCATATGGTAGGATTATGGTGTTATATCTGATACTTAGTATGTACATCTATTGGGTAATTGCCATTAGATGCCATCTGTGCTGCTGTGGTGGGGCAACAGATGAACATCAATATTTAATGTGTGTACTTCTGTATGTGTGGCTTTTCATGATTAAAGGTGTGTGTGTCAGACGTTGCCATGTTGCTTGGGCCTGCACTTGTGGTCACACCCTATGTTGTCTATGCCTGTTTCTTCTGTCCCCTATTTCCTCCTGCTTCTCCTCTGATACCCGTGGAATGTCATATTCAGACATCTGGGATTCTTGGGGTAGTTCACCCACACCTGCAGCTGGAAGATCACCATGTGATGTTGTTAGCATATTGTGTAGCATGGTGCACACAGTTATCATCTATGCTGTCTTTTCAGGTGTGTACTGCAGTGCACCCCCGGATGTGCCTAGAAATCTGAACCTAGCTTTCAGTACACCAAACACAAGCTCACTGGTATTTCATATTGTTGCATGCACTCTATTCTAGGCCTCCTCTGCAAGGTTTGGTGGTTCTTTGTACAGGGTCATTAGCCATGGTTCAAGTGGATAACCACAGTCACTGGCTGTGAGGAGTAAACAGACACGTTATCATCATGGATAATGTTGACAGGGATGCCCTTAGCTTACATTCTAGCTGTTTTTTTTCACTTATCCAGAAGTAGTCCCTCAGGTATTTCACCTTGCTGTGATGCAGCACTAAGACCACTTTCCCACCATATGTCATTATCATCATGGACACCTCCAAGGTGTGTTACCGTGATGTTTGCTATGCTGCCATCTGCTGCACATCAAACCTGGCAGTTCATGGATGGCCATCCCTTTCTATTGATATATATGTCTGCTTCTAGATGCATGGGTGTCTTAAAAGGGATATGGTTGCTGCGGTTTACTATCAATATGTCGAATGGCAAAATAATTTCCATTCGACATATCAAAAACAAACCTCAAAAGTCAAAATACAGAACAAGTCACAATGTCGAATCAGTTGAACGAATTCAGCAGATTCGACATTGGTTCCGAACACATCACGTGATGTCCGTATAGGAGTGCATGTAAAGTAAACTCCTATACCTAACATCATGTTTTTGCAGGGGGCAAGCCCCCCTGTACCCCCCCCGTGGGGTATGCACCTTCTACACCCCCTGCTAACTATATATTCCAACTCCAAGATTGCACTACAGTGAGGAAAGGGATGAATATCCCTAACTGCACTGTACCGCGATTTCTGTACAGTTCTTCAAATTTATATTAGTGAATTATCAGTGCATTTGCTAATATAAACTTTTGAACATTGAGATGTTCAGCCAGATGAAAATTCGAACATCTGTGTTTCATATTTTCCATCTGCATGCATCTCATCTCAAGGTTATAATAGTAAACTGGTTGCTGTCTATTGAACCAAGCACATGTGGGAAGTTTACGAGTTTATGCGTAATTGTTTTCCACTCCATGGGGTAGAGGGACAGTGCATATATTTATCCCCCTTGTTGCACATTGCTAACAGAAATTTTGACAGGATACGCCTGGCAGTTGCCTGTGACACTCCTGCAGCATCCCCTATGTGTCTTTGGAATGTTCCTGATACCAGGGCACCTAGGTTCAGACACATTTTTGTTTTGAGAGGAACAGGGTTTCCTCACAATGTCTGCACAGACATGTGTAGAACACACATACTGCACACAGCCAGCACCAGCTGTTTGTCTAGGTGGTACCTATCAATGATTTGTTGATCTGACAATTGGTTTAGCTGCAGCCTTGCTCTCAATCTAGCTGTCTGTCTTCAAGGACGCATGTCCACATCCTCCTCCATACCTTGCAGTACTGAAGCCTGTTGCAGTTCATTCACTGCAGGTAGAAATTTTGTTTTGATCGGTATTATATCCATAGGATTCCATGAGAATAGCTTCCTTTCTTTGCACAGCATTACTGCATTCGCCACGGATTTGTGTTGCAGGTTGTCACATTTAAGTTGTGCTGGGCACGCACAATGTGTTTTGGAGTCCGTTGGGTGTGGGCAAAATATGTAATTATCCTACACTGAATAGTTAAGGACTCTGACTACTACCGGTGTATCTTCTGAAATTGCTTACACAGCTGGTGTGCTGAAGTTTTCCTTTGGTGTGCTGTGCTGTCTGTAACTATCGTTTGGAATCCAGCCCATAGTATTTAAAGCAGTTTTATTCTGCTTAAATGAATGTTGCTTGGCAACTTGCTTTAAGAGAAAGTAGTAAATGGTAACAATTTGTGCTGTCTCACCTGCATTTATTATTTGTCTTGATAAACTACCAGATTTTGTTAAGAGCATTATGAACTTCAGAAGAGACTAATCTAGGTTTGTGAAATAAATTGAAAGGTCTTCAAAAGATAACTAAAGTTTATGCTGCATTATCAGCTGAAATGATGCTTTCAGCAGTTGATTACATTACTGCATGTATATTGGGTTATAAGCAAAGGGCAGTGCAAAGTGAATAAATAATGAAAGCCTGTGTTGTATCTCTAATTAAGTAGCAAATCTGACAGTTTTGCTGATATTTTACGTTATTTGTTTAAAGATGCTAAGAGCTGATTCTGCTAACGTAACAGGATAGCTGAGAAACACTAAATGCTTTCCGCATTTTATTTATTTTATTTTACAGTTGTTATACATGTAGGACTAGTCTAAGGACCATTTAAAGCCACAACCCAAACCACACGGCAAAGCAACTATAAATAACAGGTTGCTCTATATAGCAGCAGATTAACATAATACACATAAATACAAACAATAATAATCAACATATTTCAGTTAACTATAGCACTACAAAACAAATATCCAATGTTTGGTAATCAACAGTGCAGAAGGAAAAAAAGTCAACAAAACAATACCCTGCATTGCTCTGAAGTTATTCATAATGACACCTCCTATTCTAACCCAAGAAATATCTCCAATATACTTCCAAACAAACTTAGTGCCAACTTCACTCCTGAGACTTCTATTCAAAGCCCCAAAATATCTGAATTTCTTATTCCTTCAATTATTTCTAAAGATCATTTACTGAAAATGCTATCCAAGACCAAATCTATTTCCACCATGGGACCTGACAATATACCTGTTTGCTTTACAACTGACCTGAATAATTTCAGACGTATTAGCCTTACAAAACTCAGCTGTAAAGCTGTGGAATACATTATAACTGGCCTCATAAATTACAATACCAAGACTCTTATTAGAGTTGAACCCCCAACAGTTTGACTTTGTGAAGGGTAGATCCTAGCTATTTGATCTGGATAAATTCTTCAAAAGGGTTACAGAGGCTGTAGAGAGTAGCCCTGCAGCACATGAAGCATATCTTGACCAGGTCAGTGCCTTCATTATCATTTCTCATGCTGGTGTCATACAAAAGCTAAATGCTTTAAAACTGAAACGCAGCAGGATCCACACCAAGTAGTGAAAATAACATCTAACCAGCCCTTGAACAGTTCCACACCTGGTACCAGAGAAAGTAACAGCAAACCATACTCCAAAGAATTAAAATCCACAAATGTTTATTCAAACACTAAGCACATTCATCACTGAGTGTAAAATGGGGCTTCCTCAGACTAACAATTAAAACAGAATGTCCAGACTACATAGCAAAACCAATCAAGTACCCACCCCCTTTAATTCATTTACTTGATGTCCCCCTAGCAACTAAATACATCAATTTAAGAAACCATGTTCAAGTATAAAGGCTGTAAAAAGTCAGTACAAACATGTTAAAAATACTTAGTACCAACATATCTAAAGATACATTATTTTCACTACGTGGTGCGTATCCTGCTGTGTTTCTTCTTAGTCTGCAGTGTCTTTGTTTCTTCTTGCTTTAAACATTGACCTATATGTGGTAAGATGGATACCAAACTGAATGAAAGACAGCACCCATACAGAGCGAGTTACAGGTGTCTCATCATAAAATATGAACGTGACCAGCAGTGTCCCTCTGGGCTTGGTGCTGGGACCTCTCCTTTTTGGTATTTACTTTTCAGATCTCCAAGCAGAAACAGAAAACCTCTGGCTAACAAACTCTGCAGATGAATGCAAACTGGGAGTTGTTGTAAACTCACCCTGTGACAACCAACCCCTCCCCCCAAATGAACCCTCCTTAGTAAACTGATGCACTAAAACTGGGCTTAAGCTGAATGCCAAAAAGTATAATATAATCACATTTGATAGACAACCTTTTCCCTCATCATACTGTTTAGAAGAAACAACACCACAAAATGAAAATGAAGTCAGAGACCAGGGTACTTAGGTTGATAGCTCCTTCTCTTTTAACTATCATGTGACAATGGTAGTCAAGAAATCCTTTTATTTAGTTCACCTAATTGTCAAAAGGGCTATCATGAAGGTCTAAGGAGGTAATCACTCTCTTATACTCAGCATTGATCAGGGCAATTATTGAGTGCAACACCTCCTTTGCGGTATACTTACAGGCTTAAAACTCCCTCGAGCTACCAAGAGAGACTGAAAGCTGTATCATTTAGTCAGTGAACTTTTGAGGGGAGATCTCTGTCTAGTTTTTGGTGCTATTAGAGACCTAATTGTCCTGGATCTGCTGTATTTCTGCAAGTCCAATATCTCACCAATACTAGAATAAGGGATCTAAATCTTCATCAAAAGATGAATAAAACATAGTTGAAGGATCACGATTCTAGCTCAAACCCCTGGAATAAACTTCCTATGCATGTAAAGCAGTGTGACCCACTATCATACCTCTCAACTGCACTGAATTACTCGGTTTTTACCATGTTTTGGGGTTCAAATAATGGGGTGCCACGATTCCCGAGTGGCGCCCCTTAATTCCTGATTTTTTTAATTTATTTTTTTTTTAATATTTTTTTTCGCGCTTTGGAGCTGACATCATCACGGGCGGGATGACATCAGCTCTGTCAGCCTGTTGGAATTGAGCTCATTGAGCTCAAGGGCACACATTTCTGGCTTGATGTAAGGCTTCTAACTGCCGTGAACTGAACTTGCTGCTGCTTAACTGAATCGGTAAACTAATTCTGGCAGGCTGTAAGGCTTCTAACAGCCGAAAACTGAACTCGCTGCTGCTTAACTAAACTGAATCAGGTAAACTCTTGTTGTGAACTGTTTTATGGCTCCATTTTACCGTAAACTGGTAAACTCCTGTGAACTGTTTTATGGCTCAATTTTACCGTGAAATAGTAAACTCTAAGGTTCTAACTGTTTTATTTATCGAACTCTTAAGACTCCGTTTTACTCACTGCTGTGTTTTTCTAAGGCTTCTAACTGTTGTGAGGCTCCATTTTACTCACTGCTGTGTAATTCTGACTGGCTGTAAGGCTTCTAACAGCCATGAACTGAACTCGCTGCTGCTTAACTGAATCCGGTAAACTCTTGTTGTGAACTGTTTTATGGCTCCGTTGTACCATGAACTGGTAAAATCTAATTCTAAGGCTCCGTTTTACTCGCTGCTGTGTTTTTCTAAGGTTCTTGCTGAAGAACTGCTACAACAAGGGTGTGTGTGTGTGTGTGTGTGTGTGTGTGTGTGTGTGTGTGTGTGTGTGTGTGTGTGTGTGTGTGAGAGAGAAGTAAACAAGTCCTGTTTCATCAAAAGGACATATCAGTGAATTTACCTTTTTCCCTCTTGGTGGTAAAAATTCAGAGGTGATTATACTAAGGAAAGAATGTAGGGGACTTTGGCCACAAAGGGTTAGATTTCCTAAGCTTTTGGTCAGCAAAATCCACTGAAGTATGCAGTAAAAAAAAACAGATTTCAGTCTAATACATCCATTCTACTCTTAAAATGACAACAGCTTTTTATAGTATGTTCCCCATGCAGTTTATCTTTGTGTCCTAAACATGTTAGCATTGGTTGCACACATAAGTACCCTAAGAGATACTAAAATATTGTTCTCTTTCTCTCACCATCTCCCTCTCTTTCTTTCCCTCCCTCCATCTTTTGCAGTCAGTGGTGACCTTAGAATAAAAACTTGCAGGGAATTAAGTCCTCATGGGACTGTTTATTTTTTTCATATTGTCCATATATGTGTGTGTATATGTGCATGTGTCTTTGCATGTCTGTGTGTGTGTATAGATGTGTGTCTATATGTGTCAGTATGTTTGTGTTTGGAGGTAAAGTACTCAGCAAGATTTTCTATATGGGAAGCAGAATAATAGAACAATGGACTAAATATACTCACCATTGTCATTGTGCATTTTTAAAGAAAGGAGTTTATATAATATTTCTTTAATACCTATTTAGTAAATATAAATAAATTATGCAGTGAGCAATAAAATGCATTGTTGTGCCCTATATGTGCAAAAATTGTACATAGCATCATGTTAAGAATCATTTAAATACAGAACTGTAGATCTTGCATGATCAGAAGAGAGAATGTGTGTGTGTGTGTGTGTGTGTGTGTGTGTGTGTGTGTGTGTGTGTGTGTGTGTGTGTGTGTGTGTGTGTGAAATGCCCCCAGCTAAATACATCTGGTGGCTAGAGGCACTCAGGCTCCAACCCTGTACCTTGGGTACAGGTAAAAGAACCTAAAGTCCCTAGCCACCACCACTTGTGGATTTATGCCTCACATTTTTGTTCTGTTCCTCATTAAAGTGTCAGGATTTTGCATTTGAATTTCAAACTTCATATTCTTCAGAAAATAAATGGTAAAACAAAACCTCTTATTCTAGCAATTTTCTAAGTTTATAAAATCAGTATTTGAAATGTGTCCCTATTTTGGGGCTGTATTCACCCATTATTGGCTTTGTTCTGTTTTTTGTGCTGAGAGGTTGAGAGCTATAGTGAGAAGTGAGAACTGAATTCACTAAATAATAGCGATTTAAGTTTCAGTCTTCTATCTTTCAGAAAACTGCTGATTTGGTTTAGTGGTATGTTGCTCTGAATGTAGTGCACAGGGATGTGGGTTCAAGACTTGCCAATGAAATGCACGGTGGCAACACAACATTTTATTCAAGCAACTTTCCAAAATTATACAAGCAATGTTTAAAATGTGTCCCTGTTTTTTTGCCTTTTGCCCCCCCCCAAATTGAACATAAGTGCAAGAAGCTGTGCAACATGCCTATGGCTTACACTACTATATATATATATATACAAGGGCGCCCGCAGGCAGGTGCAAGGGGGTGCACTTGTACGCCCTGGAATCAGCTGACTAGCTTAAAAAGTTTTTTTGGGGCGTTCTTTTAAGAAGTCAGTCCAGTCGCGTGCTGACATCATCGCAAGAGTGCACATATTTTCAAGTTTGCAGAGGGAACTGACACGGATGGTTTCGGTTCAAGCGGGAACTGAGACGGACGGCACTGAAGATGGAGGCGGGACATGGATGGTTTCGGGTTCACAAGCACAATGGATGGATACTTAGGAGCGCGCGGAAACTGAAATGGACGGAAGATGGGACATTTTCAGAGTGAGTAGTTGGACGGAAGATGGGACAGTGTGTGCGTGCGTGCGCATGTGTGTGTGTGTGTGTGTGTGTGTGTGTGTGTGTGTGTGTGTGTGTGTGTGTGTGTGTGTGTGTGTGTGTGTGTGTAGTTTTTGTTTTTGTATTCACAGGCACATTTATCACTGTTTGGGCAGACCAGGTGCTTCATGTCTGGTTGAGTTTAGTGGTTTGGGGTTGTTTTTCAGAACAGGATTGACATCAAGTTGATTGCATACAGATATTGGTAACTAATTGGGTTCTATAGGCAGGCCTTTGCATGCTGCACTGGTGTACTAAGTATTGGCTTGGGGCTGAGTTTGTGATGGTGGTCCCCCCTTATTAAAAAAAATAAATAAAATAAGACCCCCTATGATGACTTTGTAGGTCCACACTCATAGGGTGCTCCATGGTCAGTCCCAGTCGATTGGGACAAAGGAGTGATTTGGGAACATTTGGAGGGAAAAGGTTGATGCTTTGAGAGAGCTCGGACAGGTCTGAATGCATATCTTTTCGTGATTCACCCTGCTCATGTTGGTGGTGGTGTTTCTCAGGCTGAATAGGGCTGGTGTTTGTGCTCGATTGGATGTGAGGGTGCTTGTCTTTGTGGGCAGGCCTCGACCCATGGTGGAGTTCATTGATTTGACTGTAACATTTATGACCTACTGGCGTTCAACAATATTTAATCCCATAACCCCTAGTTGATATTTACTCTTTCTAACATACATATCAAAATTATTTTAAAGTATGCTACCTACTGATATTTGTTTGCATAAGGAACCTTATGACATAATTTTGTAAGGCACAGTGTAAAGCGTCTGTTCCACTTTTTATTGATATTAATTTTTAGTATTAAGTTCTTCAGTGAGATATTTGCTTCTCCGGTGTGCTTATTCCAAGCACAGATTTTTAAACAGAAAGAAAAGAGACATTGCCCCATAGATCAGGCAAAGGTCAACTCTCCATAACCTCTAAGAAACTTAGTATAACTGAAGTTCTTTTTAATCTCTTAAGAGTAAGCAGGTATAGAACACAATAATAACCTGAAATAAGGTGTACTTAGCAATATCCAAAAGTGTGAATCCAACAATAGAAAAATATTCGAAAGTTCTGCAAAGTCTTTGAAGTAGGACTGAAAATTATAGAGCAGTCCAAAGACCATTTTTATAAGTTTATAAATATGTGTTAAAATCCAGTGGTTCAGATTTCCAATACCAGAATATAACAGCAACAAAGAAGAAAATAAATAACTTTAAACGCAGTTGTAGCTGTTTGTCCTTGTTCCATAGTACAGCACCCCAGGCAAGTAACCCCAAAACAACCTCTGAAATAGAGAAGGTTAACCTTAATTACCCATTCTGCTCAAAGAGTACCTTTGCCATAAATATGTTTCACAATGGGCAGTTCGACATGGCATGCATAAAAATGGAGTTTGGGTACATTGCATCATCATCATCTGCCTGAGTATGCAGAGTTTCTCTCCTCGATCCCTGCCTGAAAGCAATCAATATATAAGTTTAGAATGTGTAGGGGCAATATTTTTGACAAAAGCAACAGACAGGCAACCATGAAGTAACAGTCTGTTCACATTCTTTTGTAACTGCAGGAATCATTTCCATAGTGTTCCAACATACAAATTTTATCCTATCTTATCCAAGCTTAATCAAAATTAGCTTAAAAAAGACCAAAAGAACAAAAAGTCAAAGCGCTGTACCCTCCAGAGCCTACTTAATGGGCAATTTGATGCTTAGCTTTAGGATGATATGGGGTGGTGGGGGCTAGCAATCAACTTTTAGGAAAAATGTGCCTGAACTGCAGATATTACCTAAAAAGGAGTTGTATATCTGGTGCTTGTTCAGTACATTCCTCATATGATTCAAAGAAGCTCTGCCCAGATTAAAGAAACTCCATACAGCATGGAAAACCTACTATCAGTTCTCCCAGAGGATTGTGGAAAATGCAAGCTTGTATTTATTTCAGGCCAAAAGCCTATGCCATATTCCCATCTTGGGTCCTTCAAATGATTTCTGCCACACCAGTTTTTCCACACTTACTAGATCTCAGACCTTATCATTTCCCCCAAATTTTCAACTATAAGATATTTTCAAATAACAACTCAGTTTTTTTATATATAGGAGCAGAAGAAATCTTTTCAGAAACCTTGGAAGATTTACCTTTTCAAATATAATCCACACACATACTTTGAGTTTAGGATGGTAGGTAACAAGGCATAACTACAGAATATGCCTAACCAATTGAAATTTAGTAAGGTAGCAAATTCTTATAGCATTAATGTTAGTCATTTATTTATTTACTTATTCAGTTATCTATCAACATTTGTTTAGCCCTTTTCAGCAGGGAGCCCCAGAAAAAAGCTCCAGAGATTCCACAAATATAACAGAAATACTATGGTAATTTATATATGTACAAAACTACAGTAAATAGAAACAAGCTATTGAATATTTATAAATAAACACAAAAATAATTGTTGAAGAATCATAGTGATAGATATGTCAAGAACTGTTGAGGTGGAGAGAGATTAAAACTGAAAGTTGAATTGATTAGATGGCAGTATTACATGTGGTTAGGTAGGTTTGTGAGTGTATAGTAGCGTAAGCACAGAGGAAGTAGTATATTTAGTTGTGATTACATGCTGTACTTACAAAAATAATGGTAGAGGAACAGATAGTATTATATTTGTGTTATTTCCTGCTAGTGCTACAGATGAACTGAGAAGGAGCTAAGTGTCAAAGATAGAGAAGTAATTAAGGGTAGAAAAATGTGGAATACAAGAGACAGGTTAAGGAAAAGGTTTGTAAGGTCAGCTTCGAAGGTGAGGGAGTAATTAGTTAACCTCAATGAGAGTGGGATTGAGTTCCATGTTTTATTGATGTAATTTGAGTATAGGTCATCTCCTACTGAGTTATTGGGCTTGTGAACATTACGAAGTTTGGCAAGTGAACATAATCGTCTTGATTGCTCATAATGTTGTTTGATTCCTGTCAGGTTAGACACTTTTGTGTATTGTGTAGTATTTAGTGGGACATGATTATCTTACTGAAGGTGAGGTAATATGGCTTTTCAATCCAGTTTAGTTGTTTTAGGTTAATCCAGTGGTGTGACCTATAAGGCAGACTTCTTGCAAACCTAACACTTCATTGTAGGATTGTTCCAGTTTAGATGTATGTGTGGTCTATAGATTTGTCAAGATTGGAGAGAAAAAGGAGGGATCGTAAGCAAACAGTAGATGCTGTTTTTTTTTTTTTTAGTTGTCTGTGATGGACTGTTTTTGAGTATTCTGAATTTTTGGTGGGACTTTTTGATGGACTTATATTTATGCAGGTTAAATTTCAAACTGCAGTCTATAATGACCCAAATAGTTCTATGTCCAAGAACATTTTTATTTTCATGTTATTTAGGACTGGGACAGCCCTATTCAGGTTTTGTGTTCTGGGGAGGAATAGGAGTAGCTTTGTTGTTTTTTTGGATTTAGTAGGAACTCACAGCTATTAACGTAGGATTAAATGGAGGTAAAATATTCCCGGGTTATATGTTGAAGATGGCACAAGGTTTTGGCAGAACATATGAGGGCATGTGCATGGAGAAGGAAGTGTGATTGTGATCAGCTCATGCAGAGGGGGATTTTGTATCATCAGAAATGCACTAAGCAGCAACACTGAGTCCATCAACTATATTGCTTTGATCCTATGAGCACCCACTTCTACATAGCCTGATTAAATTTGTGGCTGGTCCCTAGTTTATGCTTCTGTTGTAACCTGTGTTCTGAATGGCATCTCTGTATAGGGAAGACTTACTCCCCAGTATGACATCTGAACCATCCAATAGTACAATTGAACTGAGTGCCTTGAGGGGCTCAACTGAAGCACTTTCCAAACTTATTGAGGGAGAGGTGGCAACATCTAGCAAATTCAGACTGTCACAACAATCCATGAATCACAGCTCTCCACAATACAAGAGGTGCTTCACCAGCAGTGTGAGGAGATATCAGAGCAGTGTGTACTGACATCAAAGCATTGCCAATATGTACAGATCCTGCATTCCCAAGCAATGATGGAGTTGAAAGTGGAAGACCTAGAGACCTGTACCTGCTGCAGTTATATGCAGTTTATTGGACTATCAGAAAACACAGAACAGGATCTGGTTCATTTCATCAAAGAATACTTGCCATATTGTTGAACAGATGCAGTCCCTTTGTAATGAAGTGGAGTCATGAGACTGTCTTCCAGTTCAAAGGAAACAACAAACCTAATATAATTCTTAGACTTCTCAGAGAGTTTTGAAAGAATCTCATGACTAAGGGTTACCTGATTTGTGTTGCTCTGGACTATAGCATTTAAATGTACCCAAAATGCAAAGAACTGTTACACTTTTTATGCCATGGGCAACAAACTGGTTTTTGAAGTGCAACTTAAGTATCCAGCCACCTTTTTTAATAAAGACAAAACCCAAATTACTTTCCACACCCCAGGGAAATATAACAATTTTTCACAAAGCAAAAGCTAAGCTCCAGTCACTCTTATGCTGGAGCAGTTATACAGGCATCTTCAATGCTTCCTCAGCTAAAAAAAAAAAAAGACTGAACTCAAACTGATCTCTTGTGAAATCACCTGTACGAAAGAGACAAGGATAAGATGAGATGAGAATGAGGGTAATGCAGGACAGAACAGAGAATCAGTGAAATCAGTCGTCTTCATAATCCAGTTCCAAGTTCAAACAAATATGACCTGCTAATATAAAATATGGAGTCATCTAGGGTGACACAGTAGAACAGTTCTCTTTCTTTCATACAGAAATCTAGCTGGAGGAAATAGGTTCCATTAAGGGGCCATGAAAGTATATTCCAAAAGATACCTAGTCTACAATCGACCTAGCTGACTTAACTGTGACTTGGATGGATTGCATCAGCTGATGGCCCTATTTTATTGCATGAAGATCTCAACACAGGAACTAGATGGCATAGGTATTCATGCTGGAATCATTTATAAAGTATCCAGAAGGGATAGGTAATTTATAGGTTTATTTTAAATGAACAATGATTTGTTTTTCTTTTTCTTTTTTTCTTTGTTTTCGTGTGTGTTATTTATTAAGAGTTGATTGACTTGCACATGAACAACCCTCCCAGATCACCCGTCCCAGGTAATGGTCTGTGCAAAACAAAGCTTATTCTCCTTTTTCTTTGTGCATTCAGCTGCATTATACGTTTAGTGGTTGTTATGTATCTTTTGAAAAGTGCTTATCTCTACTGGTACCTTGCCCTTTGCTTTCTTGTTTAGTGTGTAATAGGTCTGAACTTTCTAACCAGAGTATTCCCCCATCCAAGGTAGATCACAAATACGACCGTGGCTTTTCATCTGTCCTTGATTTTGCAGAATGTTCTGGTTTTCTATCAGATTTTTATACTGTTGATTTATGCTTCTTATTATTCAGGAACTGCATGCTGTCACAGTGCCCTGTTGCTCTGTTTAAGTAGCCATGGTTTAATGAACATCAGGTAAGCTTGTCAGAGATTGTAAGATGCAAGTAAGCTTTAGTAAGCATACTGTTAAAGAATTACCAGCATTGAAAGCCTTTTCGTTGTTGCCATGCAGAGAATATTTACATGACTAGATAATGTATAAGCCTTGGGTATTGAAATGCATATGACAGCATTTGTAATAAAAGGACAGGATTACAGTATTTTCAGAAGCTCATTACATTTTATTGAAGACTAGTGTCTTATAGCAGTGTCTGTGTGTTAGTACACTTGTAGTTGGGTGACTTTAATGGTATATGGTAAATAAGCATTGCTACCTTACTTAAAAGCCAAGCCCTGCAATAACTAGGTAAGCTCCACACTGAAGTCAAAACACAATAGCTCTGGTGGGTAAATGTACTCTGTAGTAATCAAAAAAGACAAATGTTTGAAATAACTACAGGTTATGTGCAAACACAATAGGTAGTGATGAAACAATGCTCTGCAAAAAATGCATTAATGCTCCCCATTGCTGAGCTGCAGATCAGTTATTATCACTGGCTACCAGGATTTCACCCACTTCAGATCAAGCATGGTGCCGTTCAGTGCAACCTTCCCAGAACTAATTCAAGCCTGACCAGAATTATTTGGTGTGTGTGTGTGTGTGTGTGTGTGTGTGTGTGTGTGTGTGTGTGTGTGTGTGTGTGTGTGTGTGTGTGTGTGTAAGAGGGAGGTAGTATATCCTCAGCTGTCCAGGTTTTTGCAGAATGTATAGATTTTTGCCCAATATTCCTCCTAAAAGGATTGAAGTTGCTAAATAATGAGACATTTCAGTTTTAGACGTCATATCATTTAGAAAAATGCATACTAACACAAATCCTGTTACTCTTGCAATTTTCTAAGTTTATGACAGCCATATTTATAATCTGTCCCTATTTATTTTAGACTTTGTCCAGATTTCTTGCACTAAGGTTGAGGCCTTGAGGGGTGTGGTATGTTTGTGTGAGAGAGAGAGAGAGAGACACAGTGAAATGCCCAAGTTAGAGTTAGCAGGTGGAATTTATTTTCAAATGCATTTTCAAGGAACTGTGAGTTTTAAGGGAAGCAAAGTTTACTGCTGCTCATGCCAAGTCTATTTACAATGTGCAGCTGTTTTGTTTAGCAAATGGTATCTCTATTGTGGTATAAAGTTTTAAAGCTATAGTAGTTAGTAGCACCACAAGTAGAATACTTGCATCTTAATGTAGAGGCTTGAGGTTTTATTCCTACAGCATGTACATTTGTATGCTGCAGTCCTGAGGATGTCCTCCTTTGGATGAGATGCCTAATAACTATGAATCTGTTTTTCGGCTTGCCATCCATTTTCTATTGCAATATACCAGCTTACCTTTTTTAATTTAACATAGGCAATTTATTCTTTGATGGCAGCAGGCACTGAATTTGTAGATGAAACACTGAAATATACAGTTGTTTTCTAGCAACAACCTCTTCATTAGTTTCAGATATCTTTAATGTGGAATTATTCAGATTACTTTTACTTCGGCAGAGATTGTGTGTATTGACTGATATTGGTGGATTGTAATGAGTGGCTTTTTATGGTTGAAATGTTCTGAATTGGGCAGTTTGTCATTAATGGTTTGTATGTTTTGTTTCATTGCTTACTGGAAAAAATGTTCAAAACTATAAATTTAAAACACACTCAAACAAGTGTTGCTGTATAATACAAGGGATATAATTCAGTTATATATTATATATTATAATTAATACAATCAGGTAAATCTAATAACTTTTGCATGGTCCTAACAGTGTGCAAGGAGCCTATTGCTTGAAAACAGTTCAAAGGTAAATAACCTGCTACTGGCCAGATGCATTTTCTTTGAATGTGGGTTTCAATGCTGTTTCATTGAATGTGAGTTTCAAAAGTAGAGAAGCTTTAATGCCAAGTCTGTTTTCGTTGTAAGACTATTGTTTTGTTTAGGTTTAGTAAATGTCTATCAGTATTTGGGCTATAATGTTTGAAATAAAAGTTGTAAATTAAATCCAACTGCCTGTAATCATTGTAGAACTAAAGCATAAAACAGTATGTACACAGAGATTTGAACAGTGTCTATGGCAAATGGGGAGAAATAGCCAAGTAATGGGACACTTGAATGGATGTGTGGGCGGGGCTTGAGGTGGGTGGACTTGGGCGGGGCTGTGTTGGCAGGGGGCGGGGAGAGCTATGTGGGTGGGGCTCTGGGTTTGCACCCCCCTGCAAAAAATCCTGCGGGCTCCCTTGTGTGTATATATATATATATATATATATATATATATATATATATATATTTATTGTGTGTAGAAGTAGACTGTTATCATAGAAATGTTCTGAATAGGGCAGTTTTGTCATTATCGGTGCATGCATTTTCTGCTTCATTGCCTACTGGAAAAACGTTCAAACAATAAATTTAAAATGCAATTGTGTGCGGAAGTAGACTTTTTTATGATGGAAATGTTCTGAATAGGATAGTTTTGTCATTATTGGTTCATGCATTTTGTTTCATTGCCAATTGGAAAAATGTTTAATCTTTAAACAATAAATTTAAAATGCGCTCTAACTTAAATCTAACAAGTGTTGTATTATACAAGGAATATAATTTAATAAAGTCAGAAAGATGTATCAAAGAACACATGTATGTTTCTTGTTTCGTGTGCAAGGGGCCTCTGATTTGAAAACAGCCCAAAGGTAATCTTTATCCACTGGCCAGATGCATTTTCTTTGGATATGGTGTCGGTTTCAATGCTGTTTCAATGAATGTGAGTTTCAAGGGCAGAGAAGTTTTAATGCCAAGTCTAGTTTCATTGTGAGAACTAGGAAAATGGTGAGTCCAAGGATGACTGCTCGTACAACAAGATGGTGATCACAACAGTTTAATGAACAAATCACAAACTCTGGTTAAGCGCTTTCGACTGGTATACAGTCTTCATCAGAACAAATAACATATGTCATCTCAAAACTTATATACATCACCTATACATCCTATTGGTGAAGAATTTAATTGATAAAACCGCCAAAACTATTAAAGAGACATAGCAAAAATAGCAAAAATAGCAAAAATTCTCTAAAAACAGTTGTGTGTCCTTCCATAAAATCAATGTATAACCACTTGTACACATACTATAAAAATGTGTGCATAACAACTAAAATTGTACAAGTTCAATGCTGTCTAAAGGTAGTAAAAATACTATTGTCTTATACTGACCTAAAATACCATATGTCAGAAAATACATTCCTACTGATTAATCTAATGCTAAAAACGGTTTTATACTTATAAAATCGTTGAGACCGGGAGATCTCGTTGAATCCGTTAGGATTTGCCATTTGCTTTCACAAGCGGCCAATTTCATTTTCCAATCCCCTCCGAATGGTGAAACTTCAATCTGTTCTACGATGGAAAATAAAAAACAATGGTCTTCACCTTTGTCCAATATGTGCCTATACAATGCATTTTTTGTGTCATGTTTACCAATTTTATACACATGTTCATAAATACGCCTATTCAGCTGTCTTTCTGTCTTGCCAATGTAATGGGCATTACATATGTTACAGACTGCCAAATAAACCACCTGTTTTGTTCTACAATTCCCTCTTTTGCTGACTATAGTCGTATGGCACACGTCATTCAGGTGAATTATTCTATTAGGATTAATAAATTTACATTGTTTGCAGTTTCCGCATTTAACTGTACCCTTGTGTGTGTCATGTCCTTTTTTTAGTGCGATATTATTGGCTTTTTCCAATAACTTTTTTAAATTGGGGGCTGTTTTGTAAACACATCTTGGTTTAGGTCCCAATAGCTCTTCCTTGTCCAAGACACTAAGTGTTGTCCAATGTCTTTCTAATATTTCTTTTATAATATGTATAGTCGGAGTATACATAAGTACACAAACCCTACTTAATGGTTCGTGAAGACTCGCTTCTTCTTTGTCCAACTGATACGAGCCTAAAGTGGTGGATATTTATTACCCCAACCATTATGTACATATCTAATCACTTCCAGGACCATCTTTTCGGGATAAGCTCTACTCAAAAACATTTCTTTAATGGTGTTCAACTCCTTATCCAACATGGATGTGTTAGATGTCATTCTAGCTATACGTACGCATTGACCTTTAATGACGTTGTGAAATACATGAGGGGGATGGTTACTACTGTAGTGTACGTAGTCATTGGAAAAAGTGGGTTTCCTGTACACTCTAGAAGTAAATCCCTGATTATCGTGACTCAAAAGTACATCCAAAAATGATATTTCATGGTAACTGTATTCGTGCGTGAATTGTAAGAAATCCACTGTCTTGTTAAGATACTCCATGAATTCTTTTAGTGTCCCCTCAGATCCCTTCCATAAAATAAAAATGTCATCCAGGTATCTGATATATAGTGTGATGTCTTTATAATACGTACTTTTAAACACATACTCAGATTCCCACTCTGCCATGACTAAGTTGGTGAAGATGGGGGCACAAGCTGCTCCCATCGCCACTCCCTTAGTCTGTCTGAAGAATTCACCTTGAAAGGAGATGTAATTGTGACCTAGCACCAGTGACATCATGTCACAAATAAGGCTGATTTTCTCCCAAGTGAAATTGGTATGTCTAGTAAGGCTTCTCTCAAAAAATTCCAGTCCTTCGGTCTTGGGGATACTTGAGAAAAGATCTACTACGTCCACTGTTAGAAAAATCAGGTTGGTCTCCCACATCTCATTGTTAATGGTACCTAAGAATCTCCAAGAATCCTTGATGATATGGGGGATACTGTCATAGATGTTTTTTAACCAGCTGTCAATCAATTTCCCTAATCTGAATGTTTTTGATCTAGAGCCTGACACAATCGGTCGAAAGGGAGGTTGAGCTAAGGATTTGTGTAACTTGGGAATACCAACCATCTTAGCTAGAACTGGATGATCCTCTTTTACAAAGGAATAAGTGTCATTGGATATCCTGTTGTCGATTAAGTATTCCTCAATGATGAGATCTATGCGTTTGTGACCTATATTGACCTGATTCAATGAAATGCTTTCATAGTTGCCAGATTGATGAAGGATATTATGTATCTCTTGGTTGTAATCTTCAGTGGAGAAGACGACAGCTCCACCTCCTTTATCAGGTTTCATGATCCTGATCTTCTTGTTGTTCATGAAATCTGATAGACATTTTCTTTCGTTACTGGATAAATTGTCTGTAAGATGGTGAGTCTGATTTTTCATCCTGTGGTACGTCCAATATATGTCACCACAAACCAGTTGCTCATAATTGTGAACATGTGGGTTGGAAGCCGGTATGTACGTGCTTTTTTTAGTAACTGATCCTACTGTGTCTCTGGCCCTAATGTGTGAATGCTGATTATCATTGAATAATAAGGCCAGATTCAATTTTCTAACATATTTTTTCACTTCTTTTATACAATCAAACAAGTTCCATCCACACATAGGAATGAACTTCATCCCTTTACTAAGCATTTGTGCACTGATGTTGTCTATCTCGACAGTGGTGTAATTATACACCTTGAACCCATCATGCACAACTATGCTAGGCTTAGTTTTTACCTTTTGCCACTGTTCTTTGCTAGCTGGCAGTCCCTAGCATGAGACATGATCTTAACAGTGTTTAGGGGTACTGAATAAACCTTTATTAAGTATCCTTCAGTGCTGTTAAGAGTTGGTCTCACACTATGGAGGTGCTTAACAAGTTTATCTTTTTTCTCAATATCAGAGCATAATCTTGGCACTCCATGCAGTACAGAGTGTTTATCTACTGTCCCACATTCAGGACAAAATCCACATTGTGCCTCTTGAAAATAAAGGCTCAGCTGTCAGATGAAGTCCCATTTTCAGCAGCCTACTATAGGCTTTCTCAGAGACCCTGAAAAGACTAATCCCTCTGTAATAAGAATACATTCTCATCCACTTTCTCAGAGACCCTGAAAAGACTAATCCCTCTGTAATAAGAATACATTCTCATCCACCACTTTTTGAAAATCAGAACCATCATCCACCATTTGCTGGTTCAGAGGTAATATTTTCATGTTTCACACAATATTGAAAATGTTCATTATTTATTACACTCCAACAAAATCCATTGCCTTCAAAATTTTTGACGGGATCTCATCTGCTTCTGTAGCTTTGGACTCTTTTTAACTACTACAGTGACTTCAATGACAGAAGTGGACAGACCTAACAACCACTTCTTGGAAGCCTTCTCAAAACAGAACATGATCACCAGGCTCAGAATTCTTGAAAGCATCACTTTCTTCCTCAACAATCTCTCCAGTTGAATTTCTGTTCTCTGCCCATTTTGGAAACTACTTTAATGAGCCCACCCCCACCTGCCACTGGATGGTTTGCCAGAAGTGCTTTTATACCACCCAAAAGTCATTTTCCATAGTTTTGTAAAACTCCTTCTACACATTAACCTTAACTTTGCTGATTGGTAGAGCTGTTGCCTTCCTGGCCTATCATTACATAGCTGTCTAATAAACTGATCTTCCTCCAATGGCATGTTAGCATTACAGGGAAAACCTCTGCCTTTAACTTGATGGCATCCCTCACTATTAGTGTTGAGCTTGTAGGCTTACTTCCTTCACTAACCCGTCATCAGCCATAGAACCTTCTCATTGCCTTAGCTATTAAGTGCTGTCCAGGGTCTAGTTTAACCTCACACCCTACGTCACTCAGTATTTAAGAGCAGCTGCTCCAGAGGTGAAACTTGAACTCATCCCAAGAAGAAGCACTTCCAGGCATTTTTTGGACAGTACCACTATAAATTGTTTTTTCCTGGATTTATTCAGCTGTTGCAGTAATCATCTGATTCCGTTCACCACAAAGTACTACTCAGGTTCCATTTCAGCACTTATCTTAATGTGAATGCAAAACAAAAATGGCTTAAGTCAGATGTCCTGGTACTGAGTATACTTATAAACAACAGTGTCTGTGAATTTGGTGTTTGTTATGAACAATCTGTGATTAGCTTAGAAGTCTAAAAATCTAATAATTCACCATCAAGGTTCAAATCAGGAAAGTTGTTCCTCACAGTCAAATCTCTACTGTATCTCCATCAATGTCCACATGAGGATTGAAATCTACAGAGTCATTGAGTGATGGCCTACCAATCACTTGTAAAAGGAAATCACAGGAACGCTACGAAACAACTCAAACAATAAAATACAGTTCCAAAGGAACACTAGACTGTAGCAATATAAAGTAGCTGAAATTAGCTATGAGTAAGCACTAATAAGTAGCTTAAAAATAGGTTTATTTGAGCGCACTTTCATCTAACATAACAAGACTTCATCAGAAACATTTAAATGACAAAACCAGTAGTGCTTTTATACCTTACAACAATTGAATAATTACCAATCAATGAAATACCTCCCTCTCATTATTTAAAGAAACATTCTACTATTCACAGTTCATCCATTAAATATACCCTTTTAAACATCTATACTTTACTATTTAAAATACTGCCTAATGTGTTTATTTATAAACTTTACCAAACTATTAATTAAAAACTTTTTACTAAAAATTATACATTAATATAACATTGTATAAAAAAAAACATTATATAAAAAAACAGATAATATAAAAATGTTTTACAACTTGAGTGAATGGTATTTTAAAACAGGCATAATACTACATGTTTTATTTATACCTGGGAAGTGGGTGGAGTTCAGTCTTATTTTATTTAAAGTTTTTAATTAATGGTTTGGTAAAGTTTATAAATAAACACATTAGGAAGTATTTTAAATAGTAAAGTATAGATGTTTAAAAGGGTATATTTAATGGATGAACTGTAAATAGTAGAATGTTTCTTTAAATAATGAGAGGGAGGTATTTTCATTGATTGGTAATTATTCAATTGTTGTAAGGTATAAAAACACTACTGGTTTTGTCATTTAAATGCTTCTGATGAAGTCTTGTTATTTTAGATGAAAGAACGCTCAAATAAACCTATTTTTAAGCTACTTATTAGTGCTTACTTATAGCTAATTTCAGCTACTCTATATTGCTACACTCGAGCGTTCCTTTGGAACTGTATTTTCTTGTTTGAGTTGTTTGGTAGCAGTTCCTGTGTTTTCCTTTTACAAGTGGTTTGTGTTTTGTGGAACTGACTCGAGTAGTACTACAGTCGGTAGTGCCTTTGAAATTCATTAAGTATGGCAGATTCGGTCGAAAGTGGGGGAAATTTTTGTCTCCCTTCTCTTTGGAAGAGAATGAAGCAAGGACACTTACAGACAATGTTAACGGAAGCATTACACTAGCACAACTTACTAGTGTTATTTCAACTTTGACAAACAAGGTTTCAGAGTTGCAAACAGCTGTCAAGCGTTTGCAGGGGCCGGGCGGCTCTGCAAGGAGGGTAGAGACTATGCCAACATCAACGTTGGACAGAGGTTGCTCCAGGAAAGATGGTACTTTAGCATGAGACTTGGGGGCACGTAAGAAGCTTACTCAAAGCTTCTCTAGTCGATTCAACACTCAGGATTCTATTCCTTATGGTCAGGTGCAGAAAGACACTACTTGCAACCTAAGGAGGTTGTCACTGAGTGAATGGTTGCAAATGGACTTTTTTCCATCTAGCCCTACAGCACCAGGAACACAAACCCGTGAGGGCAACATTAAGAGCGTTTTGAGAGACTTGGAAAAGAAATTGGGGAAGGTACGTAACCTTCAATGTGACAATGTTTTTTTGAAGGAAAGCATAAAGAATAAAAGTGTACCTAAGGGGTTAAGGGTCTTTCATTTTCCAAATGGTTTACTCGAAGATGACCCTGAATGTATTGAACTAGTACAAGTGTTCGATAGACACGGTATAGAACTCATGGAGTTCATAATTAGAATTAATAATAAAAAAATAGAAACATTGGTTGATGAAGTGGAAAATCTAAATGAAAAAGTTTTAAATGATGTGCAGTTTGAAGAAATTGATCACAAGTATGACAACATGTTTACTAGAATTGAACAGCAAGTTAATGACAATGTTAAAAGGAAATGTAGGAAGTTATATAGGGATGCATGTGAATATAAAGATAGGAATGCATACCCTTTTCCTAAATCATATTTTAAAGGTAGTGAAGTGAACAATGGTGAAGTATTTCACACCTCTAATACACGTGTAAGTGAGGTTGTTGAAAATTACAAACAGGAATACCCAGCACTCAAGAGATCTGAAAGGCTGCAAAATAAACAAAATGCACCAAAAGGAAAATATTTTTTAGAACAACAAGGGGGAAACAAAGGAGGTGGGCGAAGAGCACCTTACCAGAAGTGGAGAAATGGCAGTCATTACTAGTTGAGCTTGAGGTTCCAGACAAAGAGATAATCAACTCTTTTGATGTTACTATTGAGCTACAAAGGGTTTAATATATATAACTACGCTAGATTAGAAATTAATAAGGTCCATTTCTCTCTACTTAAAAAAAGGTATTAAGTTTGTTCCTAGTTGTAAGGGTGATATTTCCAACATTATTACGGACTTTAAATTATACACTAGGAAGTTAAACTTGAGTTTTTTGTTTAAGGATACTGCTGTAGTACCCAAACCTTTGAATTTTAAGCAAAAAAGTTGTTTTAACCCCCCTTTACACCCTATAATTTCTACCTTTGAAAAAGTATGTATACAGGAGATTTATGAAATGTACCACAACCCCAAACATAAACATTACATCCTCACTTATGAAGAGAATCAACTTCTAAAGGGACTTTGTGGGAACACAGATTTGAGATTCATGAAACCAGATAAAGGGGGTGGGATGGCTATTGTGGATAGGATGGATTACATCAATAGAATTTACAGCATGTTACAAGATGATGACAAGTATGAGATTTCTTCTATTAATGAAATAAATGTAGCTCAAAAGAAGATTCAGTTACTTCTGGAAGATTCTTTATTCCAGGGTGCAATTAATGAAGATAGTTTTCAATTCTTGTACAATGAACATTCTAGAATAGCCATCATGTTTGGTATTCCTAAAATCCACAAAAATATTACCGACCTCCCATACAGATTGATTATAAGTTCAGAGAACAGCATGACTTACCCAATGGGGATTTTCGTAGAAAAAAATGGTCCAGGGAACCTAAAGAATATAGACTACATATTACAAGACTCATGGGATTTTCTAGGTAAAATTAGGGAAAAATATTATCATGAAGCAAATGTTTTTTCTACTACTGATGTAGTTGATTTATTTACTTCTATACCCCATAGTGAGGGTTTGTACCTATTCCACGAAGCCTTATTGGAAGTTTGTAATTTGAGTAACACTTTACTCAATTTTGTAATGGTCCTTATGGAAATTATTTTAAAGAATAATTTCTTTATATTCGAGGGGGAATATTATAAACAGACAAAAGGGGTTGCCATGGGTATCAGCTGTGCAACCCTTTTTGCGAACCTCGTCATGTATTCCTGGGAGAAATGTTATATATTCCATAGTAAATTCATAGGTAAATGGTGGACCTACCTCTGGTTTTTGGACGACATTTTTATTTTATGGAGGGGGGAAGAAGCGGTAAATTAATTTTTGACTTATATCAATACCGCTACTGATTATTTTAAATTTACTGGTACCTACGATAATAAATCTATAAATTATTTGGATGTAACTATCTCTGTTGATACTACTAGGGCATGTTTTATGTCAAGAATATATAGGAAACCTACATTCTCGAATGATTACTTGGAATATAACAGTTGTCACCCAGGATACACTAAGAAAAATATTGTAAAGGGCTAAATGGTTAGGATAGCAAGAATGTGCTCCTCTGAAGAGACTTGTAAGAATAAGATAGCTTATTTAGTTAACCTTTTTATGGAAAGAGGCTACCCAACTTCTCTGCTACACTCTATTAGTGAAGGAGATTTAAATGAATGGGGTAAGAACTATATACCCCTATTGGGGAAATCTACTGAGAGTTCAAAAAACGAAGTTGAACAAATCGGGGACAGTAATAAACAAAATTACACACAATCTATGGTACTGACTTACAGTTCCCAGTGTAGGATATCCAACAAATAGTTAGGAGAAATTGGGTGATGTTCAAGGGTGAAGAAAGTTTAATGGATGTTGTGGGAAAAAAACCTTGTTTTGTGTTCAAAACTAGTAACAATCTTAAATATTTACTTGAACATCCCATAATGACAAATGATATATATAGAGGAACCAGGAAATGTGGTTCTTGTGCTTACTGTTCATTTATTTTAAATGTTGATTGGGTGGAGATTGGGACACCTAAGAGGAAAGTATATTTAAAGAGAGGCTCATGTGGTTCTAAACAGCTAGTCTACCTTTCTGTCTGTCAGAACTGTCAGCAGTTTTACGTTGGGAAAACTGAGAGGGCTCTGCGCAGATGGATATATGAACACCTTTACGCTATTAGACATGAGGACGACAACAATGCTCTTTATAAACATTTCAGGGACAATAACTCCTGTAAAACCTTCCACTTTGGTATTTTGGAGAACCTTGGTAATGACCATAGGGGTGGTGATTGGAAAAACAGGTTGGAAAGGGAAGAGTTAATGTGGAAAATAAGACTGAACTCCACCCACTTCCCAGGTATAAACGAAACATGTAGTATTATGCCTGTTTTAAAATACCACTCACTCATGTTGCAAAACATTTTTATATTATGTGTTTTTTTATATAATGTTTTTTTTATACAATGTTATATTAATGTATAATTTTTAGTAAAAAGTTTTTAATTAATGGTTTGGTAAAGTTTATAAATAAACACATTAGGCAGTATTTTAAATAGTAAAGTATAGATGTTTAAAAGGGTATATTTAATGGATGAACTGTGAACAGTAGAATGTGTCTTTAAATAATGAGAGGGAGTTATTTTCATTGATTGGTAATTATTTAGTTGTTGTAAGGTATAAAAGCACTACTGGTTTTGTCATTTAAATGTTTCTGATGAAGTCTTGTTATTTTAGACGAAAGCGCGCTCAAATAAACCTATTTTTAAGCTACTTATTAGTGCTTACTTATAGCTAATTACAGCTACTCTATATTGCTACACTCGAGCGTTCCTTTGGAACTGTATTTTCTTGGTTGGTCTACCAATCACCATACCCACAATCTCCTACAAGGCCAAAAACACTGAAAAACTGTTAGGTGTGCATAAACAGACTATATACAGAACTTTTCTTTCAACATTTCATATTTACATGGGCTTGTATGCATCCCCCACTGACATTTTTTTGCAAAGTAGGAATTCTGGTTAATTTCTATGTTGAAAACCAAGTCCTGTTTTAGAATTATTTAAAATGTTCTTTATTACAAGTAATATTAAGTATATTAGTTATTCCTTATTACAAATAACTGTCTTACAAGGAGTAAAAATGTATTCACTGTAGTGCAGTGGATAGCGTTATTGCCTCACAGCAAATGTTCCCCGGTTCGATTCTAGGCTGGGGTGCTTTCTGTACAGAGTCTGCATGTCCTCCCTGTGTTTACATGGGTTTCCTCGCACATTCCGAAGACATGCAGCAGGTGGTTTGGACACTCTAAAATTGGCCAGAGGTCTGCGTGTGTGGTTTGGAAGAATTACCATGGCAGGGCTAACCACCTGATAGCATAAATCTTGGCTCTAGATGATTGTCACTGTTGAAGTGACACCCTAATCCTATATGGAAAAAGGGGTTGTAGATGGATGAAAAAAAAAAGAGAGAGGCTAAAAGGAACAAGACCTGCTACAAGATATTTTCTTAAAGAGAAAATCTAGTGTTACTTTTAAACCTGTTTTTTTCCCTACAAAATAAAACTTTATGCTGAAGTACACTATTGTATTTAGAAGAAAAAAAAATTATGTACTTACCATAACGTTACATGTGTGTTGTCCAACTAAACCTTTATTCTTACTGATGGGGGTCAGAGCCAATGTGTTGGACCCATCTCGGCCTTTACAGAAGCTCGAAGACTTCAGCAAAGCTTGTGGGTCTCCTTACCTACCCATAATGCAATTCTCCTACTTCCCTCAGATCTTGTTTGTCCACCCTGAACTTATAAGGAGCAAAATACTGTTCATTTGGCCAAAAGGATCAACAGAAGTAATAATTATGAAGGGCCAAGCTAGACTTGCTGAGGCTATATAGGTCCAAAAAACAGAGTCCACTCTTTCTCCCAGGAAAAATGGAAGGGGGTATGGAGGAAGGGTTGTGAAAATAAAGGTCGAGATGGACAACACACATGGAATGTTATGGTAAGTAAATAATTTCTTTATGTGTTATTGCCAATCTTGCCTTTATTCTCACTGATGGGACTGCATCCCAAGCAGCCTGATTCCTGGGTGGTTCATGGAAGAATATTTCTCAGAACCATAGAACCAAAAGAGGCTCTACTCCTGGAGACCTAATCTACTTTGCAATGAGTGATAAAGGTATGAGGTTTCACCCAAGTACCTGCAGCACAAATGTTATCCAAAGGTAACCTCACTTGGAAAGCTGTAGATGTAGCTATTGACCTAGTGGAATAAACTTATGAGCTTTAACTGGGAATGGAAGAGCTCTACTGTTAGGATATGCAAAGAGAGAGTCATCTAGATAAGGTAATCTTTGAGACTGGCTGCCTTTTTCTGGTGTTGGAATAGGATACGAAAAGTTGGTCTGATTTTCTAAACCTAGAAGTTCTGTGTAAGTAAAAATGTAATTGTCTATGTACATCTAAAAGATGCAACAAATACTTGCCTTTGTTTTGATAGTTTGAAAAAAAAATACAGGCAACTCCAGAGACTGATCAAGATTATTTTCTGACATGACCTTAGGAAGAAAGGATGGGTTAGTCCGCAAAGAGACTCTGTCTTTATGGAAAAACAGGTAAGGGGGCTTTGTCGGCAAGGCTTGCAGTTCTGAGACTCTCCTGGCTGAGGTAATCGCAAATAAAAAGAGAGTCTTTCAAGACAGCAACTTTATATCGCATGTGGCAGAAGGTTCAAAAGGGGGACAAACGATGTTTGTTAAAATGAAATTTAGATCCCAAGAAGGAGTTGGGTCCTTATATGGAGGTCTAATCATAGTTGTTCCTTTCAGAAAAGATTTGCAGAGTCTGTGTGACATGATTCTAGAGCCCTTTTCTCCCACATGATAATTAGAGATTGCTGCAAGCTGGACTTTAATAGTAGAAGCAGCTGTACCTTTATGAAATAGTTTTGCTAGAAATTCCAGGATAGAATGTATGGGAGCAGAAAAGGGTTCTATTTGTTTGTCAGTTGCCCACGTAACAAACCTGTTCCAGTTACTCTTGTATAATTTTCTTGTGGAGGTCTTATGGAAGCACAATAAGATATGTTTTACTGGAGAGGACAGAAGAGGAAACCTAGCAATCAAGGGAACTGGAGCAGCCAAACTGTCAACTTGAGGTTTTGAAGGTTGGGATGATCCATTCCCGATGGATGCGTCAGAAGATCCAGAGCTGGGTCCAGAATCTATGGATCATCCAGAAGATGAAGTTGTAGAAAGGGGAACCAGATTTGACGAGGCCAATAGGGATCAATCAGGATTATTGTGGTCTCCAACAGACTGGCTTTCTGCAAAAGCCTGGGAATTAAAGGAATCAGGGGGAAGGCATATAGAAGTCCTGGAGGCCAATCATAAACAAGTGCATACCTTGGTGACTCCCCCATAGGAGGGATCAGGGCAAAGTAGTTGCTGTATTTGTTATTGGTGGGTGAAGCAAAGAGATTGCAACATGGCTGGCTCCTTTTGCGGAAAATGCTTTCTGCTACACTCTGATTGAGGGACCACTTGTGAGGCCACAAAATGGCCCTGCTCAGTTTGTCTGCAATCATGTTGGATTTCCTCAGGATGTGCACTGCAATTGGAAAATTGTTGGAAGATGTTGCTCACTGCCAAACCGTTACAGCTTCTGGACAAAGGGGGTAAGATCTTGTTCCTCCTTGTTTGTTTATGTCCCAGACTACTGACATATTGTCTGATTGAATCATGATTGTTCCTAGAAGGAGAGTGTTTTGAAATGCTTGCAGTGCCAACAGCACTGCTCTCTTCTCTAGAACATTGATGTACAGGTGATCTTTGTGCCCAGATGCCTTGAACTGTCTTCCCCAGATTATGCCCCTCCATCTGGGAAGCATCCATAGTCACTGTGGCCTGGGGTTGAGGAGGGATGAGTCTTCCTAGCTACAGAGAACTGAAAAAAAGCGACTGCTTTCCTGATTAAGTATCCTGCTGTTTTTTATATTTGTTTTACCTTCTACTGCTTACCTAGAGCAAGCTTTAACAGTTTTCATAGTTATTTACTGCATTTTTTATTATCTGCACTTAACAGTACATTTTAGTTGAAATTAGTCTAATTCAAGTCGAAAAGTGTTTGTTTGCTGTTTAATTTAATTGTTTGGCTGCCCACTAAAGTGTGCTAGCCTGTACTACTGACTTATTGCCTTTTCTGCATTTCTGTGTGTTTCTATTTAAAAACAAAAAAACCAAAAAATATTCCTTGTTTTCCTGCCTCTCCTAAACTAGTTAGACCAGTTTACAGGCCTTGCTGTATCCTGGGCTGTGTTGTAGTTCCTGTGTTGTCCATTGCCTTACTTGGATAGAAGGAAGTTTCTTAGCTCACCAGTGAGAGTGGGGAGCCTTGAATAGCCTACCTGTCCTTGAGGGAAGTGACCTCAGCACAAGAAGCTGTAGTAATTGGTCATTTTGGACCATTTCTAGCTCTTTTGAAGTTCCCTGGTTAAAATCTGCCTCCGGCATTTTTTTGAAGCCATATTGCTCAGACACAGCTCCACGTGGTCCTGTTGAGTCTTCCTGGCTACAGAGAACTGAAAAAAGCGACTGCTTTCCTGATTAAGTATCCTGCTGTTTTTTATATTTGTTTCACCTTCTACTGCTTACCTAGAGCAAGCTTTAACTGTTTTCATAGTTATTTACTGCATTTTTATTATCTGCACTTAAAAGTAAATTTTAGTCTAAATTAGTCTAATTCAAGTCGAAAAGTGTTTGTTTGCTGTTTAATTTAATTGTTTGGCTGCCCACTAAAGTGTGCTAGTCTGTACTACTGACTTATTGCCTTTTCTGCATTTAGCGCGGAGTTGCCACTAGAGCACCATCGGGCAGCGCCGGTTAAAGAAGGTTAAAGTATTTCTGGCTCCGTAAAGTCTGCTCTTCATTTTTTCCCTTAGAACTGCTCTACTTGTAATCTAAACAGTCTATTCTCTATCTGTAAAGCTCAGCACTTGTTCCTAAAGCATTTTTTAGTCAGGTAAAGCACTTCTATATTATACAAAGTACTTCACCAGCTTAAAACCCCCTTGAGTACCCACTTCCCTATAGGTCCTTTCTGACTCAGTTACACAGCAAACTTTTCATTTCTTCTAGCATGTCAAAGGGTCAGTTGCTAGCGTCCTCTCCTGCTCAGCTGGTGAATCTGGGAATATTGAGGCAATGTTACAATTGCCTCATGTACACAGACAACCCTCTCCTCCTCCCACAAAACACAAATACATGCGAGAGATGCAACTATATAGCCAAACTGGAGGCTGAGCTCTCTCAACTCAGGACTGGCAAAACCAGACAGGAGGAGAAGGTAACCACACACACCATAAACCCAGTCTCACATAGAACTATCACAACTACAAATCAAACACATAAACACACAAAGACATACTCGGAGGCACTGATCAAAAATCTACCAAAACAGCAGAGGCCTCCAAAGCAGACACCCAAACAACTGCCACCTCATGACATAACACAAGCAACACATAGATCACAAAGTCAGTGTGCAAATCAGTCACAGCCCTTAAGGCCAAACACAATGCCAGACACACTTGTCGTAGGTGACTCCATAGTCAGACACACTGACGTCCCACTCACCAGACTGAACAAGGAGAGGGTCACAGTAAGCTGCCTGTCGGGCGCTAGAATCCGCCACATAACACAAGCACTCAGGTCACTCCACAGCAAGTACAAGTATGACTCAGTCATTGTCCATGCCGGTGTGAATGACCTGAGATGTACCTCCCTGGACTACATGAAAAGAGACATAAAGGAGCTCTCAGATTATGTAGCCCAGGCTGGTATGACCCTGACCCTGAGCAGTATCCTACCTTCACCAAGAATGATGCCACAATACAGAGACAAAATGATCAGTTTTAATAATTGGCTTAATTTCTGGTGTCATTCTAAGGGGATCAATGTCTGTCTGCCTGGAATGACATGCTTGACAAGCCACGCTGCCAAGGGACGGCTTGCACCTGTCACCCTGGGTTTCCAGATATTGGCAAAGGCTCTTGCCACCCCATAGTGCCGTTTTTAGACAAGGCTCAAATTCTAAACCCACCGCCCTAGAAAACAATAATGGAAAAAAACTAAGGGTAATGCTGCTCAATGCCAGAAGTCTAAATCTCAAGATGCAAGCCCTCGAAGCCCTCCTCAGTATGGAGAACATCGATGTCTGTGCTGTGACTGAAACCTGGTTCAAGGCTCCTGAGAGCACCCGCACTATCAGGTTTTACCTCATATCATGCGTTCGGCCCCAAAACCCGGACCGTACCACAAAAGGAGGGGGTGTATCCATATTTATCAAGGATACCCACACCTCCAGGCTGGTGGCAACTCACGAAGCATCAGAGACCATTCAGGTGCAATTAACCATAGGCAAAACTGCTCTACAGTTTGTAGCATGTTACAGGCCACCCTCTCAAACTCAGGAACCCCACACAGCCTTCCTGAAGACCCTGGAGAGTATAAATGTCTCTCCAAACACCATCATATTGGGTGACTTCAACTACCCAAACATAGACTGGGAACATTACTCAAGCCCCAATACCTAGCCCAAAGGTTCCTGGAGTTCATAAACTCAAATGCTATGGAACAACTTGTCACCATTCCCACAAGAGGTGAAAATATACTAGACCTGATCATCACAAACATGGGGACAAAATGCTCCACACCGGAAGTATATCCCTCATTGGTGAGATCAGACCATAAACTAATCTCACTGGAGATCCACATCCCGCCCTCAACCCAACAAAAAAGACCACAGTGAAGAACTTCTCAAAAGCCAACTTCACACTTCTTAAGACTGGTGTGGTACCCTTCAAGGCCCCTGAGCTGTTGGAAACCACAACCCACGCTGCTGAATCCCTTACAAATGCTTTCTACGAGCACCTCCAGGATTGCATGGATCAAGCAATCCCAAATAAAATCAAGACCCTTTCCACCAAAGGCAAGCGCCCAATCTGGTGGACCCCAGCCATAAACAAACTTTACAACAAGAGGAGAAAGCTACTACAAGATAGAGCAAAATCCCTAAAAGGGAAGACATCTCTGATCAATACTAGTAAAAAACTACGATCACTCATAAAATCATCCAAGGCCAACTTTGAGAGAAAAATCGCCAAGGACTCAAAAGACAATCATAAGGCCTTCTTTAGCTATGTTAGAAATCTGGGTGGAAACTCCCAGATATGCTCAGAATTAGCCCAGAATGATACAAAAATCACTGAACCCACAGACATTGCAAACATACTGGCAGACAGGTTCAGTGAAAATTTCTCCCATCCCTCCCCCCAAAAGGAGAAATATCTATCCCAGCAGAGTGTAGCCTCCCAATCATCTCAAATGCCCAGGTGGGAGCTGCTCTCTCTAAAGCTAAAAACACAGCATCAATAGGACCGGATGGTGTCCCCGGCTGTGTGCTACATGAACTCAATGAGGAACTAAACCCACACATAAGGCTGCTGTTTAATCTTAGCCTTACCACAGGATACGTACCCAAAGAGTGGCGTACGGCAACTGTGGTCCCACTCCACAAAGGCGGTGCTTCTACAGACCCTGGTAATTACCGCCCCATAAGCTTAACAAGCCTGGTCTGCAAAGCTATGGAGGGGATCATAATGGAACTCATAAATAAAGACATAGGGGACCTACAGACATTGGATCCTCCACAATTCGGCTTTGTCAAGGGCAGATCATGCCTCTTGAACTTGGTCGACTTTTTTGAAACAGTCACCAAGGCCATTGATGAGGGTAAGGCAGTTCACACAGCCTACCTTGACCTTGCAAAAGCTTTCGACACAATACCCCACTCGGGTATCATAGAAAACTCACCAGCTTAAATGTAAACCCATATGTCACAAGATGGGTTGCAAACTGGCTCAAGGACAGAACCCACAGGGTTAGAGTTGCTGGTGCCATGTCAGACTCTAAGCCGGTCACAAGTGGTGTCCCACAGGGCTCAGTCCTGGGCCCCCTCTTGTTTGGCATCTACTTTTCAGAAGTGCAGGCAAACATAGGAGGATTGTGGCTGACAAAGTTTGCAGATGACTGCAAACTGGGCGCCATAGTTGAAAATCCATCAGACACAGATATCCTTCAGAGAGGTCTCATAGAAACGGATAACTGGTGCCAGAGCCATGGCCTTAAGCTAAACGCCAAAAAATGTATAGTCATACCCTTTGGTAAAAACAAGGTAACCCCAAGTTACCACATAGGTGGCAATCCATTAAGCACAGAAGAGGTTATCAGGGACCTGGGGACCCAAGTTGACAGTAACCTTTCTTTTGACACTCACATTGCCAAAGTGGTTAGGAGGACCTTCTACATTGCCCACCTGATTATGAAGGGATTCACATCCACATCAAGGGAAGTCATTGTTCCCCTGTACTCTTCACTTATCAGACCAATGATTGAGTACAATGCCCCATTCGGAATGTATCTTACCCGACACCTGCAGCAATTGGAAAGACCCCAAACGTTCCTCACCAAAAGGATAAAGGGGCTCAAAAATATGCCATATGCTGCCCGACTGAAGAAACTCCAGCTTTATTCAGTCACATACCGTCTGCTCAGAGGTGACCTGTGCCTGACATACAAGGCCATGTCCAACCCGGAATTAATGGACATGCTCCACCTCAAAAAATCCAAATCCACGAGAGCCACAAGAGCAAGAGACTTAAACCTCAACACGGATATAAATAGGACATGCTGGAGGGACAGATTCATCACCCAGAGACTCCCTATGCTGTGGAACAGAATCCTGGTCCATGTGAGACAGAGCACCTCGCTGGCTCTGTTCAAGAGGAATCTTGACCAGTGGATAGGAGATCGTAGGTTTACCCCGGGGATCATCTCTGTATCACTGCTGGACAGAGGCACGGCAAACTAATGGGTATAGTATTCTTCAACCTAAGGGGTGGTGAAAGCCACACAACTCTGGCTAGGCTTATAAATGCCCTAGGGCAGATAGCCTAGTATGAACCTATGAGCCTATAATAGCTCTGAGACACTGAGGGAGAGTGAATCCACCATTCGAGATCTTTTTTGCAAGAGTTTGCTATGAGAATCTTGTGTGACACTGGCAAATCCAGAATTGACCATTGTGTCAAATGTAACCACTGTAGTATCCGCATGTATATGCGAGCTATGGGGATAAGTACATTGGAAGCTGCCATTTTTCCCAGAACTTGTACTTGTCTCGCACTGGCTCAAGTTTTCCTGAGTAATATTTTCACATGTAAATGTAGATCTTGCACTCTTTCAGGGACAAGTCTTGCTATCAGCATGCTTGTATTTATCTCTGCTCCTATAAAGTTTAAACTTTGAGATGGCTCTAGAGCAGACTTGTCATAATTGATGGAATGCCTAGAGAGGAGCAAAGTTGTAATGCATAGTCTCTGGCTTGTAGCAGAAGATGCCTGGTTGGGGTGGTAATGAGCCAGTCATCCAGATATGGAAACATCTGGAATCCTCTGCATCTCAAATGAGCTGCTACTACTGCCATGCATTTGGTGAACATCCTGGGGGCTGTAATGAGACCAAAGGGCAGAGCGCAAAACTGGAAGTGAATGGCTCCTAGCAGGAAGTGCAAAAACCTTCTGGATCGTCTTTCCATTAGTATGTGGTATTACACATCCTGAAGGCCTATAGAGCATATCCAGTTGTCGTTTTCCAGGAATGGAAGTATCAGCTGCAGTGCTACCATCTGGAACTTGGTTTTCTTCACCAATTTGTTTAGGCTGCTGAGATCCAATACCGATCTCCAGTCCCCTGTTTTCTTTAGAACTAAAAAGAATCTTGAGTATGTTCCGGATCCTCTCTGGTCTGTGGGGACTTCTTAGATGACTCTTTTTTTGAGCAACTTTTGAATTTCTAATGTTACTTGTTCCTTCTGACTGGGTGGAACATCTGGAATGGATTTGTTTATGGGGGTGGGGAAAGTAAAGGGGATAATACATCCCCTGGATATTATGTCCTGTACCCATTTGTCATTGGTTATCTTTTGCCAGGCTTCGAGGTGCAGTGACAATTGCCCTCTGACTCCCTTCAGAGGTGACCAGATGGGCACTCTTTCAAGAGTGCTGAAAGGGTCTGCCAAAGAAAGATTCTCTGGAGCTCTGATTTTGTGGGCCTCCTCTGCCACACGGGCAGCATCTTCTATTATTGTTCCACCCTCTGCCCCTGGGGGAATTTCCACCCTGAATGTCCTGGTAAGACCTTTGAGATTTTTGAAACACATCTTTCCACTGCCCCTCTGACCCTTTGGAAATGGTCTGGTGGATGTGGAAAAATGCACTCCAATGGCAGACAAGGTCTTACCCTCCTGTTCACACTGGGTTATGATTTCTTTTACCTTTGGCCCAAACAGAGATGAGCCATCAAAGGGAGCATTAACAAATGAAGACTTAAAGGGCGCTACGAAGTCACAAAGCTGCATCCAGGTCTGCCTGCTAATGGAGATGCCTGAACCCGCCACACTACTTGCTCCATCTGCTGCATATGAGATGACTCTCATAGAGGAGTTTACTACAGAGTTGAGGGTAGCGAGCTGAGCATTGATCTTATCTGCCCCTGCATCAGCTACAGCTCCCTGGAGGGAGTCTGATAGTTCCTTTAGCAGATCCCTCTGAATTCTGGTGAAGTGGGTGAGATAGTTTATTGATCATAAGGTAAAAGCCGCTGAAGAGAAGATGCACTTCCTGTACCTACCCATGGTCCTAGAATCCTTATTAGGAGGATGGATAGAGGAACTAGTCTCGAAAAGTTCCTTTTTCATGGCCATGGCATCCACTGCTACACCTTTGGTAAGAAAAGTTTGGTCCTTAGTGGCTGTGATGTACTTATTTGGCCTCCTAGGAGTGGGGTCTATGGAATCTGGGTTCTCTCAGGCATTCCAAGAGATTAACTAAATAAGCTCGTCTGAAGGCGGTGTCACCCAGGAGGTTGAAGGGTGAGATCCAAAAGCCTTTGGGTATACCGACTCTTTGGCCAAAGGGGAAGAGGACTGCCAAGTCACCTTCCTGATTCAGTATTTCCAGGATGTCTCCAAAAGGCACATGCTCAGGAGGTGACCATGGGGATCCTTCTGCATCATCGAGATCAGAAGTGATGGATTCCTCTGGGGGAGTCCAGATGCTTCCTCTTGCATGATGTCTTCCGAGGGACTTCCTCACTGGGATATTCTGGGGAAGTGTCGAAAGAGGGAGGAGTCCTGTGGGTGACATCCTGAGGCCTTGGATCTCTGTGGGCCTGTGGAAGGAGGTGATGAGGTGAAGACACCTGTGCCAATGAGGGAGGAAGCTCCAAGGAGGACAGTGTCTGGGACTAAGAAGCAGTCATCACCCTCCTCATAACTTTGAAAGCAGTCTGACCCTGCTCTGAGGAACTCCCCTGACCCAACAAAAAGGATGTCAGAGATGATAGACCCTCAGGAGCAGGAGACAGAAGCTCTGAAGATGAGGTGGGAGCCAAACCCATCAGTGCCAAGACTCTGAGAGACATAATCAAATCTGAGGGGATCCGAACAGGCTCCGAGGTCCCGACCAGCAAGTGTTGGCTCACAGAGGTCTCCTACTCCATCTGGGTGGAAACACCCAGGGTGGAACCAGGATCTAAGGAGCCAAGAGGCCCTGGGCCTGAAACAGACACTAGTTGGATATTGGAGTCTTTTGGCTCTGAGACTGAAGGACAGATCAGAGGAGGAATAGGTGCCAGAGGGTTAAGATGAGTCTAAGCTGACTCCTTTGGGTTCAGATCCAAAAGAAGCTTGGCCAAGGCAGATGTCTTAAGAAGCCTCTGCACCACCCTATCCACATCTTCATTGGAGAGGCTCTTAGTAGACCTAGTGGACAATGTGGGAGATATGGACCTAGTCAAGAAAGGAGAAGGGAGCTGGGAAGTTACCAGCTCAAAGGATGGAGATTGGTTCCAATAATGATACTTGGTTAGTCTTGGTTCTTTCTTAGCCGATGAATCTGTGGTGGATTTCGGAGCCGATGATGTCGATGACTCCAATGAAGTTCCTGCTCCAGAAGGTGCTGTCTGCTCCATGGATACTGTTGGAGAAGACATCTTAGGATATTTGGTTTTCAGCTCCGATGATTTCAAAGCTAGAGAAGTTCTCTTTCCCATCTTCTTAGACTTGTCAGATTTAGGAGAAGTGGATTCAGAAGAAATAGCCTCATCAAATGGGGTTTTTAATGACCCCTTCAAAATCTATTTATTATTGTGTTCCATTAATGCCCTCTGGTTAAAAGAGTGACATATGGAACAAGATTCCTGCAGGTGGAGGGGCCCCAAACAGTAGACACATAAAGTATGGGAATCACTGAGGGGCATTTTTATGCTACACTTCTCATATTTTTTAAAGCTTAAAGGCTTAGTCTCCTTTTGTGACATACTAGAAGCTAGAAACTAAGAACAAAAAGAGGAGAAAGTAACATACATTTTTTTTTTGGTTTTTTTTAACAACCAGAGGGATAGTAATAGAAGGGGAAGTCCTCTAACTCAAATGGACTTTTGTTAACTGTTCTCTAACTTAAATGAATGGTTAACTAGGGTAGAGAAAAGTAGAAATACTAACACAACTAGCAAAGGTAGGGAAAGTCCTCTAACTTAAGCAGACTTGACATCCGTTCTCTAATTAAAATGAACAGTTAATCAGAAGGGGATAAAGAAAGGAACACCCTCTAACTTAAACAGGTGGAGTTAGACGTCCTGTGGGTTAAATGGATGCTAATGGAAAGGGAACAGTAAAACTACAAAACTATAAATCTATAACTACTCTAAACTAAACTAGGGAGGCAGTAAGCTATTACCAGCAGTACAGAGAAAACATTTTAGAGAAAGAATATGGCAAAGGAATAAAGTATTAAACAAAACTTAGCCCAGAGCTTGCTTGAAGGTCCTTTTAGCTGCATGGCAAACAAGATGTGGGGGAAGTAGGGAAACTGCATTTTGGGTAGGAGGCCCATGAGCTTTACTGAAGTCCATGAGCTTTTTTAAAGGCTGAGACAGATCTGACACATCGGATCCAACCCCCATCAGTGACAATAAAGGTGAGACTGACAACAATGCATCAAATAGTTGTTTTCTAAAAGGGGATGACACAGTTAAAATTATATAAAACAGCTCTCCGTCAGTGAGCTTGTTTTGTTTCTTGGTTTTACTAACATATGGCATGTACTTTACACTAAGTCACTAGAACACAGCACACATCTGAAGCAAACCATTGAGGTAAAAATATTTTTAGAAAAGGGTTTTCACTAAAGGAAGAGGTAATATATAATAAATTGCAATACATTATATAACTGATCAATTAAGTGACAGTTATTGCTTTAAAACAAACAGTTTCTGTCTTATTGGGTACAGGAACCACATTATTCAGACTTTTTCTAACAGATTTGTTGTGAGAGGTTATTTTACATTCAGCCATATCATAAAATGAATACTTACTTAAACAGACTTCTACATAATAAAGGTACACTGTTACATTATTGTTCTTTTTCTAAACAGGCTGTTTCTTCAATAAAGTCCTTATCAAATATACAAAATGCATTGATTTTTACTCTTTGACTATCCATTTCACTCAAGTTGAGACAGGTGGTGATATCTCTGCCTACAAGGTATTCATTCAGTCAGCAATACAAATGCCACATTTGTACAAGAGGTTTAAAACAATTACATTACCTTCATAAGTATTCTCAGTTTCCTTCTGGGAATAATTTCTGTTTTCTTTTTAAAGGATTTAGAGAACAGAACTGGTCACTGGATATATAGGAAAAAATAACACGATAGATCATTTTCAGAGAAAAAGATACTTTGTTTTATACTAAAATAAGAATTTTGAAGAATCTAAAGAATTCTTTCCAACTATTTCTGTAGAATCAATCATGGTAACACAACATATTTTAGCAACATGCCTGCATGATATATGATATGTCTTGCTTCTGTTTAACAGTATTGATCACATAAGAAGCAATATTCCTGTTGTCTCCTCATTAGTCCAACTGCATGAATGTTCTCCCTTTAGCATGTGCATTCTACAACATAGCCCTCCCCCCTCAAACTTCCATTTGTTCAATTCCTCCCCCTCTACTTGACTTAAACCCTCGGTACAATGGAAATAGGTATATGCTAAATAGTGAAAATATTTTTACTGGAAATACTTCTGTTGAAAACAAATAGTTGACTACTCACATAAATAACTTCAGCTACAAAATAATTGTAGGATGTAAGCTTCCTGTACTTCCCAATTCTTAAAATAAGACCTCTAAATTCTTGCAGTGTTGTCAATAAGGAGAAACTTCTTTAATCCCAGTATTCCATGATCTTATTCCATTTAACTGATGGGTTTTGATGTTACACAAGAATTAACTGAAATAAAGATTCCTGTTTTGTCAAAGTATTGCTCAATATGCAGCAGGACTCTCATGGAGATATTTTTGTTCCCCAATGTTATTTTCCCTTTCTTTTCCTCTGACTATCCTGTAACTAGTAATTTATGTTTTCCTCATCCAGTCTCTCCTCTGCAGGTAGCCAAGCTTGCCAATAGTTCCTGTTTTCCCACTTATCATGGGTTCATAGGTAAGTACTAGTATAATTGCCCTTGCAGGCCATTTCAGGTCTAGTAAATCACCAAAAAAGTCCAGCACCATTCAGGAGATAGATAGAGTCAAATTTTAATGTGGCTAAAATAAAAAAACAGCAAACCAGTTTCGACAAGACTTACAGCCTTCTTCAGTGTATTTAATAAAGTGAATCAATTACACCTTTAAATAATATTTAATTAGACAATACTAGGAGCTGATTGGTTTAAGCCAAAATTAGCTTAGTTCATTCAGGCCAGGTTTAAACAAAGCCCCTAGCCTGACAATCCAATGAGATTCCTTTTTATTTAGTACAGAATGCCAACCTGCTTTATTGGATTATTGTTGTAGTAGCTCATTTCAGGTCTAGCCAATTTCCCCTCACAGGTAGGACTCATATTGTGTACTTCTTGTCTGTGAGGTAAACACTTTAACCATTATGCCAAGTCCCAAATCCCATAGGCAAGCATTAAGATAACTGCTCTTGTAGGTCATTTTAAGCGTAGCCAATTTTCCTTTCATGAGAACCAAACCCTGTATCTTGTGTCTGGAGGGAACACCCTAACTATTATGCAAACCCCTCCAATCCGCAATTACTGCTTGATTCATGTTGTGCCTTTCAACCCACATCCCCTGGCTTCATCTTCTCTTCTGTTTTCCTCCAATGCCATATTATTTGTTTTAATAATTCCATTAATCCACATTTAGCTTTGATTTCACCATGTGCAGTAAACTGCTGCCTTCTAATCTACCCTAATCCATCTCTGACTGTAGGTATTCCCTGGTCAAATATCCCCACCAAATTTGGATGTATAATGATCTCTTATCCCAAAATGTCAGACTGCTTCCTTAAGTTTATCACATTAAAAAAAGAAAATCATTTCTTCCTCTGCATCATGCTGCTCCTGTTTTAGGTCATTCTAACATTCTGCTTAAATCCCAAATCCTTGCCCTTAGTCATCAAGATTTGTATCTATAGCATGAGTATCCACATCCTTGTAAAAATGTTTTTGAATATCAAGTCTGGGCAGAAGTGCATAAATCAGAGATATATTACTGACTGACATCCAATTGAAAACAAGTATTTCTTCATCTTATGCCTCCAACAATGGTTTTAAATCATAAAAGTGTAGAAAAAGTACAAAGAAATGTAGACGTGTAAGCATTTTTCAAATATAAATATCAGCTTCAATCCCTTCCCCTTACCATCTGTTTTACTATAGTCTCTCATCGGCTATTTCATTTTTGAGGATGAAAAAAAAAGATAACAAGATAACCATAACTATTTTTTTATATCTACCCCAAATGGTAATCGTAGCAGAAATACATTGTTGACCATATTTTTTCTTTCTTTCCCTGCTAATTTAAACCTAGTTTGTTAGTCAGTGCAAACCAGACTGATTAAGCTTCTTTAAATATGTTGGATAGTTTGTTAAAAAAAAAATGAGTGATGCAGTCAATCCCAACAAGAAAAAAAACACCATTTCTGTTTTACAAAACCTACATTTGTCTGTTTCTCCCACATCTTCAATGGACTTTGTAAACCAACGTGTACATAGCCCACTATCCTGGGCTGCCAATATTAACCTTTCATCTTTTGGCATGAATTCACCTCTCCTTAACCATTCCTGCGTTTGATCCTAATCAACATGAGGTTCTTTCAGAAGTTTTCTATGCTTGTAACTATATTTATGCACTTTCCACATTTCTTGTATTCTCGTCTGATCCTTTACCTTATATTCTTTCTTTCAGTTTTTGGCACATTCAGTTGCTGCCTGATTTTTATTTACTTCTGGTTTGATTTCCATTCCCCTTTGACATCGATATGGTCTGCTAGATTAAGCAGGGACGTCATCTTAGTGTGCAGTCCCACGACTGCAGATGTATACATGTAATCATTTTCAAGGAGGGCTATACCTCCTTCGGAATAGGGAATATATAATCTTGGTATGCAGTGATTTTTATAAATCATTTGATGAGCATAAAGCATCCTTCTTGTTTTCCTATCTAATTTATCCAACACCTTTTGGGGCCAGTCAATCACTCCCAAAACTGTAAGTTAGGATAGGAAGATCAAATTGGTTTATAGCTTGAATTTTGTTCCTACATGTCAATGCTGTTTTCAGAATTAATTTAAGTCTTCTAAGATATTCCTCACTAAGTTTTATTCACATTTTTCATGTTTTATTGTTGATCCTTCATCAATGTAGTGGAGTCTGTGTTCCTTCAATATTAACGTAATTCTGGCTTATATGCAATTCTTTGAAAAATCACTTGCTTTCAAATGCAAGTAAATATTCTTCAAAGATATTTGGGATAAATTCCAAAATTCCAAAACACTTTATTTCTCTGTCTGTTAGAAACAATGAACTTTGCTTTAATTACAGTCTTCTAAATTCCTCCCTCCTTCTTATGTCATTCATTTGTGATCATCTTCAACATCAGTTTTAAGGCCTTATCAAAGAGGAAAAGTAGAAAAGAAGACCAGTAATGGAGAGGTTAAAGAAACAGAAACTGAGGTTATGGATTACCTGTGAAGTGAAGGATTTAGTGTAGAAAAATCTAACTCAGATAACACCACTGCAGGATAGAGCAATGGATCCCCAAATTAAGGAGAAACCTGTGGAGTGGGAAGCATCTAATCAGTTCCCATATGAAGATACTTTGGACTCTTCCATAGGAAACCAGTACAAATGTTCAGTTGGAGTAGGACAACAAGGGAAGAAACAGGAACCTGAGACAACTGTGACACAGTCAATGTTGGGGAGTGATAGGCCAATGAGTTCCCATATGAAAGAGCAACGGATGACACAGGATGAAATGGAAGAGAATGTAGTACATGAAGATGCTCTGGAACCTTCTATAGAATGCCCACAAGAAATAGGTTCATAGGTTTATAGGTGATTACTAGGCTATTGGCCCTAGGGCATTTATAAGCCTATCCATGTTATACCCTTGCTTATATGCAATTCTTTGAAAAATCACTTGCTTTCAAATGCAAGTAAATATTCTTCAAAGATATTTGGGATAAATTCCAAAATTCCAAAACACTTTATTTCTCTGTCTGTTAGAAACAATTAACTTTACTTTAATTACAGTCTTCTAAATTCCTCCCTCCTTCTTATGTCATTAATTTGTGATCATCTTCAACATCAGTTTTAAGGCCTTATCAAAGAGGAAAAGTAGAAAAGAAGACCAGTAATGGAGAGGTTAAAGAAACAGAAACTGAGGTTATGGATTACCTGTGAAGTGAAGGATTTAGTGTAGAAAAATCTAACTCAGATAACACCACTGCAGGATAGAGCAATGGATCCCCAAATTAAGGAGAAACCTGTGGAGTGGGAAGCATCTAATCAGTTCCCATATGAAGATACTTTGGACTCTTCCATAGGAAACCAGTACAAATGTTCAGTTGGAGTAGGACAACAAGGGAAGAAACAGGAACCTGAGACAACTGTGACACAGTCAATGTTGGGGAGTGATAGGCCAATGAGTTCCCATATGAAAGAGCAACGGATGACACAGGATGAAATGGAAGAGAATGTAGTACAGGAAGATGCTCTGGAACCTTCTATAGAATGCCCACAAGAAATAGGTTCATAGGTTTATAGGTGATTACTAGGCTATTGGCCCTAGGGCATTTATAAGCCTAGCCATGTTATAGCCTTGTTCCCTTATTCACCAAGTTGTATGGTCTATATTTTCAGCATGAGTCTATGATCATCACCGACTGCCCTTATCCAAGAGGGACATAGATGACACCTCCTGGGGTAAATTTACGATCTTCTATCCAGTTGTCTAAGTTATGCTTAAATAGGGTAATTTAGGAGCTCTGTTTTACATAAACTGGGAGTTTGTTCCAGAGGAATGGCAATCTCTGGGAGACATATCTGTCAATCCAGCATGCCCTGTTAATGTTGCAGGCTAGGTTAAGATCCCTTGAATGTGCAGCATTTGCAATAGGGCAGTGTCCAAGACTGCTCTGTAGGCCAATCATAAGTCACCTCTCAGCAGCCTATAAGGTACAGAGTACAGTGACAGGGCCCCCAGTCTATTCATGTAGATCATGTGTTGAAGGCCCTGAATTTTTTTGGTGAGAAACATCTGAGGTCTTTCCAGCTGTTGCAGGTGCCTGGTGAGGTACATACAAAAGGGAGCATTGTATTCTATTAGTGGTCTGATGAGGGATGATCACAGAGGAGTTATAACATCCTTCACTCTAGATGTGATGCCCTTACTTATGAGATGTGCAATATAGAAGGCCTTCCTTACCACTGTGGACACATGGTGATCAAAGTTAAGGTTGCTATCAACCTGTGTTCCCAAATCTCTCACCACAGGGTTTGAGCTAAGGGGTTACTATTAATATTGTAATTTGCAGGCTTTTCTCCTTTGCCAAAAGGGATGATAATGCATTTTTTTCCATTTAGTTTAAGTCCATGGCTTTGGCACCAATCATTTATCTGTGTAAGCCCTTTTTGTATGTCAGCATCATTGGGGGACTCAATGATTACACCCAGTTTGCAGTCATCATCGAACTTAGTAAGCCACAGACCATCTTTTTTCACCTGGACTTCTGAGAAATAAATTCCAAACAGTAGGGGGTCCAGCACAGATCCTTGTGGTGCACCCCTGGTAACTGGTCTGCTGGTAAAGGTGGAATCTCCAACTTTGACTGTATGTGTTCTGTCGGTGAGCTAGCTGGCTACCCATCTAGTGACATATGGATTAATTCCCATTTTTAATTTCTCCTCATCCTTTGGGTTTCTAATACTATGACAGGAATGGACCCCATTCCTAAGTCAAAGTACAATTAAAGTTCATGAAATTAGTATTGTTTCAATGTTTGATGTCAGCCAAGGATTCCCATCTGGGTGAATTTCTCAATGATGACTGAGTGGGGGATTGCATCAAAGGCCTTGGCTAAGTCAAGATAGGCTATACGTACTGTTCTGCCCTCATTCAGGGCTTTGGTGACATTCTCGAAGAAGCCCACCAGTTTTAATAAGCATTATCTACCCTTTATTGGATCGGGTCAAGAGTTTCAAGGTCACCTATGTCTTTGTTGATAAGGTCTCAGACATTTTTAATTTCTCCAAGTCTTTAGGGTTTCTAATACCATGATGGGAATAGACCCCATTCCTAAGTCAAAGTGCGATTAAAGTTCATGAAATTAGTATTGTTTCACTCTTTGATGTTAGCCAAAAGTGTTCTTTGAAGTACCCGCAATGTGCCCAGTAATGACTCCTTCTGCAATTCGAATGGTGTTACATGAATTGGTAACATAACCAAATATGATTGTAAATTCTTTTTTATAAGACCAGTTGCTCCTACTACTGTTGGAACTGTCTGGGTATCTTTCTTTCACATGGCTCTCGTTTCTGCCTGCAGATCAAGGTATTTTATGACTTTGTGTCTCTCTGTATGTAAGATACTGTAGTCACTAGGTGTGGTGATTTCAATGATCAATGCTACTTTTATCTTCTTTTCTTGGACCACTATATCTGGTTTTCTAGCATCTATCTTTTGAACTGTTGATATTGGGTGATCTCATGTGATATAAACTTCAGCATTTTCTATGATTCTTTGTGGCTCATGTTTCCAGTGTTTTCAGCCACTTCAATACCATAATGTTTGCACAATCTCCAGTGTAACAGTCTCACCATATTATTATGCCTTTCAGTATACAGTCCCTCTGCCATTAGTGCATCGCAACCAGCAACAAGGTGTGTGACTGTTTCCAATTTGGTTTTCAAAACCTACATATGTCTGTTTCTCCCACATTCAATGGACTTTGTAAACCAGCATGTACGTAGTCCACTATCTTGGGCTGCCAATATTAACCTTTCATTTCTTGATGTGAATTCACCTCTCCTTAACCACTCCTGCATTTGTTCTTGATCAACAAGAGGCTCTTGCAGAAGTTTTCTATACTTGCAACTATATTTATGTTTTTTCCACATTTCTTGCCTTCTCATCTGGTCCTTCAGTTTATATTATTTCTTTTGTTTTTTAACATATTCAGTTGCTGCCTGTTTTTTATCTACTTCTGGTTTGATTTCCATTCCTGTTTGACGTTGATATGCTTATGCTAAATTAAGCAGAGTTGACACCTTAGATTTATTCTCCTCATGTTTCAAAACTTTCACTACATTTGGATCCTGTGAGGTCAGCAGATATGTGTGGAGTCCCACGATTGCAGATCTATACATGTAATCAATTTCAAGGAGGCCCATCCCTCCTTTGGAATGGGGAATACATAATCTTGGTATACACTGATTTTTATAAATCACTTGGTGAGCATGAAGCATCCTTCTTGTTTTAATATCCAATCTATCCAACACTTTTCAGGGCCAGTCAATCACTCCAAACCTATAAGTTAGGACAAGAAGAACAAATTGATTTATGGCTTGAATCTTTTTCCTAGATGTCAATTCTGTTTTCAGGATTAATTTCAGTCTTCTAAAGTACTCCTTACTGAGCTTTATTCACATTTGTTCATGTTTTATTGCTGATCCTTCATCAATTCCCAAGTATTAATACACTCCCTCTTGCTCAAGTTCTTTTATATCACATTCTTGTCCCAAACTGATGTTTTCCCGGTGCTGCAGTTTTCCTTTTTAAAGGTTGCTTTTGCACATTTATCAAGACCAAATGACATTTAAATATTATCTGAAAAAGTTTTGACAAGCTGCAGCTGTGCTTTCAGTTCCTCATCTGATAAGCTCTACAGTTTTAAATCATCAAGAAAGAGAACATGAGAAGTCATTAGACTTTGTTGTTTTCTAAAAGCCAAATTGTAGCCATGGCCTAAGCTAAGTAAACAGCTTAATGGATTATGGCAAGGCAGAATAGCAACGGTGACAGAGTCACCCTGGAATAGCCCCATTTGGATTTTTATCCCTGGGATAATAATCTGTCCTTTATCATGGCTTAATTGCAAAGTGGTCTGCCACTGTTTCATGGTTAATGTAATGTAGTCAATCAGTGTAGGTTGTATCTTATACATTTTAAGCACTCTTTTATCCATGAATGTGGGATACTATCAAATGCTTTTTTGTTGTCAATCCATGCCATACTTAAGTTCTTCCCCTTCTTACAGTTCTCCACTATAGCTTTGTTTAACAGCAAATGATCCTTTGTTCCATATGACTTTCTTTTATTGCCCTTTTGTTCTACTGCCATAATTGAGTTTTCTTCTAAATGACTATAAACTCTGTCTGCGTCAATTCCCATGAATAGTTTATACGTCGTCGGAAGGCAAGTTATTGGTATATAATTTTTAGCGTAGCTTGCAGGTTCACTCTTAAGAGCAATGTTTTTCCTGTTGTTAGTCAGTGTGGTGTCTGTTTGGGGTGCGCATATAAATAGTTCTTACTCATGGCTAGATCTTCGTGCAAAGAAGTTAATACTTTAAACCAAAAGTTAGGTACTGCATCTGGGCCTGGTGTTTTCCAGTTAGATGCTTTTCTCAACTTTGTTTCAATCTCTCTGGCTGTTACTTCATCCCATTTCATATTCTGCACCTTTAAACTTCTTATTCTTTCTATTACTTCCTCTATCCATTTAACATCTTTGTTATGTTCCACAGGATCTTCATAGATACTTTTCCAAAATGTATCTACTTCCTCTTTTTTTGGCGGTCTTTCAATTACTTTTTCCTTATTTCCCAATTCTCTATAAAACTTTTTTGAGTCATCAATAAATTGCTTAGTTTGTCCTTTTCCCTTATATTTACATTTTTATCTTCTAAGTCTTTCTGCCTGTTTTGGAATTTTTAGTTTGTTATCTCCAGTAGTGAATAATAGATCCTGGTCTGTTCTAATAATGCGCATTGCTGTTATCACATCTATTTTTCTTAGTATTTTTGTTGATCTGTTCCCTCTTCTATAATCTTCTGACAATGACACTTCTTGTCTTAGCTCCTTTATAGTTTTCTCTATTCGATATTTCCATGATGGTATTCGCTTTCCCTCACTACCCTGTGTTCCTGTGGTAGAACTTTGTCAGTTATTAATTTAGCAGCACAGTAATATATTCTGTTTACTTCTGTTATATCACATGGATCTCTATGGACAGTCCTAATTACTGTATTCATTTGTTTTATCAAGCTTCTGACTTTTGGGGTTTTATTAACCTTCTGCAGTCTATTTCTCTCATTGATCTTGATATATTTGTCTTTGTCTATTAAATCAAGCAACTCTTCTCTTAACTCCTTTTCTTCCATACTAAAGACACATCCCTTGTTTTCCATTTCCTGTGGGCATTCTATAGAAAGTTCTATAACACCTTGTGGCACATTTTCTTCAATTTCACTATGTGTCATCTGTTGTTTTGTCATATGGGAACTCACTTGGCTATCACTCCTCAGCATTGACTGTACCAGAGTTTCCAGTTTCCTGGTCCTTTCCTTGCTGTCTAGCTTCAAATGAATGTTTATACTGATTTCATGTGGAAGGCTCCAAAATATCTTGATATGGCACCTGACCAATTTCTTCCTGTTCCACTGGTTTCCCCTTAATTTGGATATCCATTGCTCTATCTTGTTGTGGTGCTTTCTGCATTTTATTTTATACACTGAATCCTTCTCTTTGCAGCTGTTCCATTACCTCAATTTCTATTTCTTTGACTTCTCCATTATTAATCTCTTTTTATACTTTTCCTCTTAGTCTTCTTATTTTTTGTATTGTAAAGTTTTCCATATCCAGATTCCTTTGCCTATATTTTTCTTCAAATATCTTTGGTGCTAATCTTTTTGTATTGGTTAGTTTTGTTTTCTCCTTTGCATAAATATTACACCATATTAAATCTCTTTTGCTTTTCCATGTCCATATTTCTTCTTCACATGTCTCCTCCTCTTCTTGCTTTTCCGTATTCTGAGGACTCACTCCTTCATGCTGTGATGTAGTATGTTTTTGACCTTCTACATTGAATCCTTTACTTCACAGGCACTCCATAAATTCAACTTCAATTTCTTTAACTTCTGCTTTACTAATCATCTTTTTTTACATTACATCTTTGGGCTAGTAATCTTTTTATTGTGACATTTTCCATATCTGGATGCCTTTGCCTGTATTTCTCTTTGAATATCTTTGAGACTGCATCCTCTATATTAGTTAAATTGGCTTTCTCCTTTGCATAAATATTGCACCATATCAAATCTCTCTTTCCCATGTCCATACTTCTTTTTTATATTTTTCAAATATCTCTAGGTTTTGTTGTTTATATTTTCTCACTTCCTCAGAGGCTTCTTTTTTCACAGAGATCAGAGTTTATTGATCCATATACTGTTTTTCAAAAGTCTGTTGTATTAATGAACACAAATCTTTATTTGAAGTTTATGACAGTTTTTCCTGCGGAAGTATTTTTTTTCTTTCCTCTAATTTTTCTCTTAATCATTTTGTATATCTTGTGTCTGGAACTTCAGGGCTTTTTACATAATAGTAACAATACATCATTTATTTCTTATCCTCAATAGTCCACTCTATCATCTTTATGGCTCTTCTTTGGCCAATCAATTTTTGTCATTTTTGTGGACTGCTGCTTCCTTCTACAACAGGGCGGCCATCCTCCCCCTGAGCCTGGCCTGGCCCCATTGTAGGAATGTTTCCATATTTTGAGGATTCTACACTGTCATTTTTTTCTAGTCCTGGCACCAGTGCACCTACCAGGATTGGGCACTTTTTTTCATCCTGGGTCTTGTGCACCCAGCTATCTTTTTTATTTTTGATTTACTTCTGTCCATGATATACGCTATATAAATACAGTCTATATATCAGTCTCGCCTTGGTGAGATTTTGTGAAAAACAGGGTCCACCTCATGAAGGTACTCACCAAGACTTGAGGATGAATTCAATTTCAGCAGTACTACTCTCTTTTGCTTGCTGACTTTTCATCTCCCCATCAGGATCCTGATGAGTCTCTCCATGCCCTTGCAAATAAGGCTTGTTAGGTTTATGGGTCTGTAGTTCCCACAGTCAGTTGATGGACCCCTTTGTGCAAGAGAATTACTGTTGCTGCTTTCCACTCTGCTGGGACAAAGCCAGTACTTAGACTGTGGTTGAAGGGAGTGCCAAGTGGTTCCACTAGGTCCTGTTTTAGACCATTTAGTAGGCAGCCTGGGATGTTATCCGGTACCACAAAGGCTGTGTTTTTGGCCATGGAGAGTGCAGTTATGATCTGATCTTTGGAGATATTAGGTAGTTTGGACTGGTGACAGGTATGCTTTGGAGTATGTCTGGTGTGGACAGGGAGGGTGAAGTTTGCACCAAATCTGTCTGCTAGCAGGTTAGCGATGTCCTCAGGGTCAGTAAGAGTGGTATCATCCACTGCTAGTTCAGCACAAAGCTGGGCCTTCCCTTTTAGATTTCTGATGTAGCTAATGAATGCCTTGTGATTATCCTTGGCTAAGGATGCTAGTTTAGCTTTGTAACTGGCTTTAGAGGACTTAAAAAATATCTAATTTGCTTGTTCAAGCTGTGGAGGGTGTCTTTCCTCTGCTGAGTCAGTTCCCTCTTGTTCTTAGACATTATTGTCTTCCTCTTGTTGTACAAACTATTTATGTTTGATGTCCACCAGGGTGGCTTGTTTTTGTGAGGACCTTGTTTTGATCCGTTCTGGTAGAGCTGAGTCTATACATTTGTATAGGTCTTTATACAGGGCATTTGTGTACACCTCTGTAGAGGTTTTGTTGTTGACAAGGGTAGCTGGGGGGAGTGAAACTATTTATGCCATCGCTTAGGAGGTTACAGTTTGCTTTGGAGAAATTTTTCATCCTTTTTTCTCTGGGGGAGGGTGTCAGGTGTGATCATTACTTTGAATGAGACTGATTTATGATCAGATCTTACCAGGGAGGGCAACACAAAGGGGGTAGTGCAGAGATCCCTGTCTTACTGAGTACTAAGTCTAGAAGATTTGAGTCCCTTGAGGGGGTGCATACTATCTGTTCTAGATCATTTGTATTAACAAAGTTCAGGAACCTTAAGGCAAGCATGTTTGTGCTCATATATGACTCCCAATCAATGGAAGGATAGTTGAAATCCCCCATAACCAAGGTGTTTGGCTATATAGTGTGTGACTCAAGTAGGTCCAGGTAGGCAGAGTGATTCTTGTGGTTCATTGAATGGGGACCTATAGCTTACAATGATATAGAAGGGGGTTTACCTACAGTTAGTTGGAACTGGAGTAGATCTAGGGAGTCATACTGTTTGACCAGTCTTGAGGTGTATTTCTCTTTAATGAAGATGGATACACCTCTTCCTTTGGTTCTTTCATGCCCATTTTGAGGTCTGAATGTGTGGAAGGCATTGTAGCCTTGAATGGCCGGGGTGCTCTCTGTGACCTTGAACCGTGTCTCTGTGACTGCACAGACATCAGCATCTTCCAAGGTAAAGAGTGCTTCCAGTGAGCGCAGTATAACCTTGAGTTTGCCTCTAGTGAATTTTTTTTATGTTGGGAATTTTGTTGTTATGACACTGCCTAACAAAAGGCACTATGGGGAGGCAAGTACATTTGCCAGTAACTGAAAGCTAAGAGGCAACAGGCGAAGACCATCTCTGGCAAAGCAGCGTGGTCTGTTAACCATATCTTCCCAAGTAACAGATACTGGATCCCCCTGGAATGGCACCAGAAGCTAAGCCAATTGTTAAAGTCAATCATTTTTTGTTTATATTGAGGCATCATCCTGGGTGAAGGTAGAATGCTGTTTATGGCTACGGACATACCTGCCTGGGACACATAATCTGAAAGCTCAGTCATATCTGTCTTCATATACTCCAGTGAGGTACATCTCAAGTCATTCACTCCAACATGGACTATGACAGAGTCATAACAGAACTTGTTGTTGAGAGACTTGAATGCGTGCATGATCTGACAGATCCTGGCACCTGACAGGCAGCTTACCGTGACCTTCTCCATGTCCAGCCTGGTAAGGGGGACATCTGTGCATCTCACTATAGAGTCGACTATGACCAAGACATTTGGTTTTGAGGTGTTTTGCCTTAGGGGCTTATTGGCTGAGACACTCTTGTGTGTATTTTTATGTGTAATGGATTCTGTTGGGTCTGCAGTGTGTGCAGTAGGTTTGTGCTTGCGAGGTCTCTGATCTTTAGGTATGCTTCTAGCAAGTACCTCCACGTATGTGGGTTTATGTGTTGTGAGCTTGTTATGTCCAAGAGGTGAAGTGGGTGTATGTTGACAACCTATTTTATATATGGTTTGTTGTTGTGTGAGAGAACTGATTCCAAATTCATTGTATAGCTGCAACTCTCACATGTTGTATTTGCTTGTTTTAGGAGTAATAGGTTATCGGTATATATTAGGCAATTGCTACATTACCTCAGGATGCCCATGTCAATTAGGCTGGCTGGAGAAATTGTGGAAAACTATTCGTCCATTACATCAGGTATATACTGTAGTAATTAGTGGGGAGTGGGCTAGATGGACCAGGTTTTGCTGCAAGACTAACACAAAGCAGCCATTCTGTGTAGGGCTTGGGGTAGAAAACTATATCAGTGCTTTACAATGCACAGTTAAGTTGCTTGCAAGGCGGCAGTGTGCAACTGTATTGTGCACAGTGAAGCAGGGGAACTTAGGAGGGTTCCCTAGCAGATATCTAGGGAAAATTGTCTTTCCAGGTGGTTGCTTTATATGAAGAAGAAGGAATTTTAGAATTCAGTTTAGAAAAAAATTATCTAAAAAAAGAGTTGCTTGATTTAATAGAGATGGACAGACATATTAAGATCAATGAAAGAAATAGACTACAGAATGTCAGTAAAACCCAATAAAGTTAGAACTTTGATAAAACAAATGAACACAGTAGTTAGGCTTGTCAATAGAGATTAATGTGATATAACAGAAGTAAACAGGATATATTACTGTGCAGCTTAATTAATAACAATGTTTTACCACAAGAACACAGGGTAGTAAGGGAAAGGAAGGGAAGAAATTGAATGCCATCATGGAAGTATTATACAGAGTAAACTATAAAGCAATTAAGACTAGAAGTGTCACTGTTAGAAGAGTACAGAAGATGGAACAGATCAACAAAAATACTCAGAAAGATAGACATGATAAAAGCAACATGCAACATCAGAACAGATCTGGATCTATAGTGCACTATCGCAAATAAACTAAAAATATCAGCACAGACAGAAAAACTCAGAAGATATGTAGATAAATATAAAGGAAAAGTACATAATACACAATTTATTGATGACCCAAAAAATGTTATAGAGAAGTAGGAAACAAGGCAAAAGGAATTGAAACACCACATAAAAAAGAAGAAATAGATACACTTTGGAGAAATATCTATGAAGATCCTGTGGATCATAACAAAGGTACTAAATGGATAGAAGAAGTAAAAGAAAGAATAAGAAGTTCAAATGTACAGGATACGAAATGGGATGAAGTAATGGCCAGCGAGATAGAAACAAAGTTAAAAAAAGCTCCTAACTGGAAAACCCCAGGCTCAGATGCAGTACCCAACTTCTGGATAAAAATATTAACGTCTTTGATTGAAGATTTAGCCATGAGTAAGAACTATTTACAGTATATGCGCACCACAAAAAGACACCAGCCTGGTTAGCAACAGGAAAAACAATGTTCCTACTTGAGTGAAACTGCAAGTCATCCTAAAAACTATAGACCAATAAATTGCCTTCCAACAATGTATAAAGTATACTTTGGAACTGATGCCAACAGAGTTTAGTCATGTACAAGAAAATTCTATCATGGCAATAGAACAAAAGGGTAATAAAATAAAGCCATATGGAGCAAAGGATCATTTGTTGTTAAATAAAGTCATAATGAAGAACTGTAAAAAGGGGAAGAATCTAAGTATGGTATGAATTTACTACAAAAAAGCAAGAGTGCTTAAAAATGTACAAGATACACCCTACACTAATCAAATACATTACAGTGACCATGAAACAGTGGCAAACCACTTTGCAGTTAAGCCATGATAAAGGGCACATTATTATTCAAAGGGGGATATTCCAGGGTTATTCTCTGTCTCCACTGCTCTTTTGTCTTGCCCTTAACCCATTAAGCTGTCTGCTTAACAGATTAGGTCATGACTAGAATTTAGCTCCCAGAAAAAAAACAAAGTGTAAAGACTTCTCATTTTCTTTTTGTAGATGATTTAAAACTGTATAGTTCCTCAGATGAGGAACTGAAAGCACAATTGCAAGTTGTCAAAACTTTTTCAGATTATATAAGAATGTCATTTGGTCTTGATAAATGTGCAAAAGCAACCTTGAAAGCATGAAAGCTGCAGCACCAAGAAAACATCAGTTTGGGAAAAGAATGTGACATAAAAGAATTTGAGCAAGAAGGATCAATAATAAAACATTAACAAACATGAATAAAATTTAGAAAGGAATATTTTAGAAGGCTAAATTAATACTGAAAGCAGCGTTGACATCTAGGAACAAAGTCCAAGCTATAAACTAATTTGCTCTTCTGTCCTAACATAGTTTTGGAGTGACTGACTGGCCCCAAAAGGTGTTGGATAGGTTAGACAGGAAAACAAGAAGGATGCTTCATGTCCATCAAATGATTTATAAAAATCAGTAGATACCAAGATTATATTTTCCCCCAGGTATGAGCCTCCTCGAAATTTATTACATGTATAGAGCTGCAGCTGTGGGACTGCATACATATCTGTTGACCTCACAAGGCCCAAACTTAGTGAAAGTTTTGAAACATGAGGAGAATAAGTCTAAGATGATTTCCCTGTTTAATTTAGCAGAAGCATATTGACGTCAAGTGGGAATGGAAATCAAATCAGGAGTAGATAAAAATTAGGTAGTAACTGAATGTGCCAAAAAACAAAAGAAAGAATATAAGGTGAAGGATCAGATCAGAAGGCAAGCAATGTGGAAAATGCATAAATATAGTTGTAAGTACAGGAAACTCTTGGAACAGCGCCATGTTGATCAGGATTGAATGCAGGAATGGTTAAGAGGTGAACTGAAGCCAAAAGAAGGAAGGTTAATATCGGCAGTCCAAGATAGCAGAATACGTGCACTTTGGCTTACAAAGTCCATTGAACAAGTGGGAGAAGCTGCCAAATGTAAGTTTTGTAAAACAGAATTGAAAACAGTCACACATCTTGTACTTGGTTGAGATATACTAATGGCAGAAGGACTATATACTGATAATGTGGCAAGACTGTTGCATTGGGGATTGTGCAAACATTATGGTACTGAAGTGGCTGAAAAACACCGGAAACATGACCCACAAATCATCATAGAAAATGAAGTTTATATCACATGGGATCACCAGTTCCCAACAGTTCAAAAAAAAGATGCGAGAAAACCAGATATAGTAGTCCGTGAAAAGAAGACAAAAGTAGCATTGATCACTGAAATTGCTGCACCCAGTGATTACAGTGTTTTACATACAGAGAGAGACAAATTCATAAAATAACAAGATTTGCAGGCAGAAATGAGGGAAATGTGGAAGGAGGATATCCAGACAGTTCCTGTATTAGTAGGAGCAATGGGTCTTATAAAGAGGAATTTACAATCGTACTTCTATATGATACCAATACATGTAACTCCATATGAAATGAAGAAGGAATCATTACTGGGCACATTGTGGGTGCTGCGAAGAGCACTTCTGGCTCACATCAATGATTGAAACAATACTAACTTCATGAACTTTAATTGTACTTTGACTTAGGAATGGGGTCCATTCCTGTCATGGTATAAAAAACCCAAACGACTTGGAGAAATTAAAAATGGCTAGGCACTATACAGTTGCAAGAAATAACAAATATATGTATTTATTCATTTAACTATTTGATTTGATTAGTGGGAATGAGGACTCGGCTAATTTTCAAGCACAACCATAGGCCCTAATAATATATCACACTGTCTGATTTTCAGTACCAAAATATGGCCTATCTGAATGTCTGCTTAATAATCTGTTTAATCTATGCCTCGCCACTGGTTACATTCCTGAAATCTGGAAAATAGCCATTGTAATATGGTGACACAAGGGTGGCAGAGTCACACACCCTAGTTACTATAGACCCAATAGTCTCATTAGCCTCATATGTAAAGCAATGGAATGCATTATCTCACATGTCATTAATATGGACATTGAAAGTATCTTAACTCTGGAACTTAATCCATTTGCCTCTGCCAAAGGAAGATCCTGCCTCTTTAATCTGATTAATTTCTTTGAAAAAAGTCACTATAACAGTGAATGGTGGTTATGCAGTATATACAGCATATATTAACCTGTCCAATGCCATGGACACTATTTCCCATGCAGGAATTATTTACAATATTTACAAATCTGAATATAAATCCTTATGTTGTACAGTGGATAGCTAACTAGTTGCCTGACAAAATGCATGTGGAGTCACAGGTGCCACTTCTGAAAACAAAAAAAAATTAGCAGTGGAGTACCACAGGGTCAGTGTCAGGTTTTCTTCTATTTGGCACACAGTTTTCAAGATCTTAAGGCCAACACTCCTAGCTTGTGGTTATTTAAGTTTGCAAACAACTGTAAATAGGGTGTTGTTGTTTGATATTCCACAGACTCACAGTTACTCTAACATAGGTTACATCATGTTAACCACTCATGCAAGGACAATGGTCTCAAATTACATGTGAAAAAATGTTATATAGTTCATTTTGGTAAACAAAACACTTTTACATATAATAGAGGTGACACACCTCACTGGATAGACAGTAATTTGGAAAAAGTTTGTTTTTTTCATCAAATTCCCAAGGAATCTCCTCTAGATCCAAAGAAGTTTTAATTCCTCTTTACTCGTGTCTCATCAGACCCATTTTTGAATATAATGCCCTTTTTGGCATGCATTTGTCTAAATACATCACTCAACCTGAGAGACCTCAGAGATCCATGACTAAAAAGGTCAATAGTTTCAAAAGTTGTAGTTGTCAGGACACACTGACAGCCCTCTCTTGGTTCTTAGCCTCCTATATACCTCTCCATGGAGATCTGTGTCAGCCTTACTAGTCATGAAAGATCTGTCCTTCTTCATAGAAATGCTGGGTTATCAGTTTGCAGACTATTACAAGTCTAGCCAATAACATTACTAATCAGAATCAAACCCTGTACCTTCTATCTGTGAGACAAAGACTTTAACCAATATGGCAATTCCTCCCCCCTTCTTTCTTTGACTTTCTTTAACTTTGCAGAGCATAAGGCTCCTTAAATACCTGGTTAAAGGAACTACAGTAAACTCTCAGTCAACCAGCACCCATGGGGATTGATAGATGCCAAATAACTGTATTTTCTGGTTGCTTGAGAGTTACTATTAAAAATAGGCCTGATTAATACTGTACCCTATACTATTTGTTTGGTTTGACTTGTTCTCAGGTTGAGGAGGGAGGAAATTTATTCCTATCTTCCTTTTTAAAACTCTAAAAAATGTAAGGTATGTTTCTGCGGGAGGAAAACAGAAAGTACAACACATGAAAATTGTAATGTATTTCTTCGATATTTTTTTGCCGGTTGCTTGAGAGTGCTGGTTGCTTGAGTTCCAGTTAACTGAGGGTTTACTGTACATCTTCATCAATGGATAATAAGATACATCAGCATGACAGATTCATGTCCCAGTGTATTCCCCACCTCTGGAACAATCTTCCATTACATGTAAAACAGACTAGCAGCCTTGCCACCTTCAAGGAAACCTAGATAACTGGTTAGGCCAACTCAACTACTCCAATGGTCTGTTTTGTCTTTCTGTCTTTGAGTGTGGAGTGAAATTTTGAATATGGGTTACTAGTTAGGTTTGTAATGGTCTACAGACTAATTGCTTAGTACTTACCTATGAACTAAGGTTGATTAAGGAATAAACACAAATAAAACAGCACAATAATACAATTACATGCAGTAAAAATCTTACATAACTCTGATAAAAATGCATAAAATATTACATAAGGCATAGTCAGTAATGTATAACAATAGTCATTAGTTCATCAATACTGACATGACATTTTTTTAACAAAATAGAAGAAATAATTATTGGCAATAGTAATATATGCATATTTGTAGACATATAGGAGTCTATGTCTAACATTTAAAGTATCAAAACTTCAAATGTCTGACATAGCTTTTAAAGTGTTCAAATCAGAAAAATTCAAAATCAAAAAATTAAATCACACAAATTTTAAAAAATCTGTTTTTTTTTTGCAGGGGCAAGCCCCCTGCATACCCCCTCCCTGCCAATAAATGCCAACTCTGAGAATGCAATAAAGTGAGGAAAGGGCATATTCCTAATCTCCACTGTACCAAGATCTCGAGCACAGAAGCAACAGCAAATTTTGAAAAATTAATTTTTTAATGTTGCAGCAGCTCATTCAAGTTCTCAAACAGTTCAGAGTTCCAGCTCTTCAATGGAACCCATATATATATGGTAGCCATTAATTTAGTCAAATGTCATTATGATCGTCAGCTGTTTAGTTGACGAAGTTTGATCAACTAACAAATGGTCAACAACTGTGAGAGACTGGTACTGCACAATCTCAGAGTTAGTATATATATAATTAGCAGGTGTCATGGATGGTGCAGGTGAGCTTGCCCCTTGCAAAAACTATCCCCGGGATTCAGTAAAGTTCAGTGGAAGAATAAATTATTCTTACATGGAATGGATCGTGACCATGCAACACAGCAGCACACCTTGCATATTCATGAAGGTGCGCTGCTGTAACACCTACATGGACACAATCTGTGAACGAGTGCAGGGGGCGTGTTACAGCAGTGCCCGCACATTTAACATGCCCCCTTCACTCAGAAAGTGCCATTATGGCACTTTTCAAAGCAAAAACACAGTTGTCTGCGGACATACTGCACAATTGTGCAGTATATCCGCAGAATGCATGCCACAGACATGATAACACAAAACCCGTTATCCTGTGCACTTTTAAAGTGCTAATATTTTCCCCAGTGTTGTGCCCTTGTTCCCCCATTATGGCAGGTATCCTCTTAAAGTGAGAAAAAGTTAAATTCCATTTAAATCCTCAAAATCTTTTTTTTTAGTAAACCAATAAAGTTTAACCATAGCTGAGTGGGTGTGCCCATCATGCAGCTATGCATAGCAGAGTTTAAACATCAAAAGACGCTAAATAGAAATATACACAGTACAAATAGTGAAATTGGAAAAGCATAGTGGTTAGAGCATTCGTCTAGTATGTAGTCAGTCATGGTTTGAGTCCCACAGCAATCCATACATTTTCATATGTGAAACACAACTAAAATGATTTTTCATAAATAGGTATTAAATATTATTATGTATATGCTAACCAGGGTAGTGTAGCAGCCCCAAATGTGAGATGTCAGTGAAATTTAAAGTTTAAGTAAAATTTAGCATAGCTAAGTGGATTTGCGCACAGGTAAGCAGGGCTTAGCATCAACCTCTTTAAGAAATTGTTATTTTTGTTAAGCGATGGTGCCCAGAGCTTAGCTTAGCTCAGCAGTTTCAAAACTGTCCAATCACAGTAAAGGGTGAGAAATTAGCCCTATTTAAACCATGCAAGCAGGAATACAGCTCGTAACAAGTTGTAGCTCCCCACTGTAGGCACTATGGCTGGTGTAGATGAAGGTGTGCGCTTTCGGGCGCAGCGCTGAGGCATTCAGGAGTCCAGGGTCATGGTCAGACTCCTCATTAAAGACCATGAAGGGTGACTGCTGCAGGACCAGTACCAGGGCTCCCAATACAAAGAGGAGGCCTGGGACCATCTTGCATGAGATCTCACCACTGCCACTGGCATCTCTCAGACTAGTGAGCAGGTCTGGCACCACTTTGCCAACTTGAAGCAGAGGAAGAGGGACCTTTTGGATCACTGGGTCCAAGATGCCCGGGAAGGGAATGCTCCAGCCATGTGTAAGTATTAGTCAAAATAAGTGTTCTCTAAAGTCCAGCCTGTGTATGTGATGGATAGGTAGTCAGAGTAAGTGTTCTCCAAAGTCCAGCCTGTGTATGTGATGGATAGGTATGCATAAATGTTTTTTTTTTATCTCCTGTACAGCTGCAGATGAGAGGGCTGTGAACTTGGAAGCCCATACCAGCAGGCTGCTAAGGCTGTGTCGTGAGGCTGGTAAGTAACAATCTAGCTGGTATTATGTAGGATAAATAAATAAAAAGTAGTAGAATGTCACCTTGCAGTATTTAAAAACGGGTATGGTTTTTAATGACTGAAGAAGCAGTAGGAGAGTAATAGTGACATACAGGTTATATATCAATAAAAGTGTAATTACTTGTCAATAACAGTGAAAACCCCAGACTGGTTGTGTTTACTCCGGTATTGTATGACTTGAAAGTTTCATGCACCAAGATCTGATATCAGAATAGTAATGTTGTTTTAACTACTGTTTTCCACACTGTGCTATGTCAAAAGGTATGTATAGGAATTTATATAAAAGAATGTTGTAATCACAAGGTCAGATTGTACAATCAACAGAGAATTAGACAGAAAACATTCATGGAAGAGACAGAAGTTTCTCAACAGCTTGTTCTGATGAAACACAAACTTGTATTTTTAGCAGAAACAGCCACGGTACGAATCCCGGGAGTGGTAGTAAGCTGTATGCATAATTTCAACTAGGATTTTGTGAATATGTGTAGAAACAGTCAGGTAGTGTCAATGTAAATTCCCTCCACAGGTCTTCCAGGTAAGACAAGGTATAAAGTAGCTATAAGAAGCTTGTAGTAGTAATGTGTCCAACACCCACAGTCTATCCCCAAGGCTGCAAATGACAGCAAGAACATACACCAAGTGATCTCACCCAAGAAACATTCAAAAGTGTCATGCTGTCACAGCTACCGGTCCCTGCTACCAACACCCAGGGTGACCGATAGAAATCAAGGCAAAGTATGTCACTAACACACATACACACACACACACACACACACACACACACACACACACACACACACACACACACACACACACACACTGAGTGCCCATATGTAACCCTGACTATGTGAATATGAGTAGAAACAGTTATGTAGTATTAACAAACATTCTCTCCACAGGTCTTCCAGGTAAGAGAAAGTATAAACTAGTTATAAGAAGGCTGTAATTATACACTGTGTACAAACATACCACTGCCCAACCCAAGGCCATAGTTGTTTTAATAATACCCATAGAGTAATGAGTAGAGCAATGATTAAAGCTATGACCACTGCAAGAATCTACATTTGTTAATTGACATCTCTCCCCCACCTTATCTTCATCAATAATCTAAACATATAAATAAATGTGTATGTTTTCCACCAAACCTACTGTTGGAATATGTGTCCTTTTGTTCTACAAGTGTTGAAATGTATTCCAATTAATGTTCCCTGTTCAAATACTATCATTGGTGGCCTGCTATCAATGTAACCTGCATGCCAGTGTAATGCCCACTGTGGTTCCATATATGCATGTGTTCTGTTTGCTATGCAAATGTTCCAAATCTGTTGTTCTGGGTTAATGGGAATACTCAAGCATGCTGTTATAACTAATCCTGGAATGTGTTTACCATTACTAACCAACATATGTTCTAAAACTACAACACCATAGCACTTCTGGGAAGGCTGATCCCAGCGGATCCACCTCTCTTGCCAAATCTGGCCATGGCACTGGGCCACAACACATCTGGGACCCATCCCAGGAGCTCCTCATCTGGTGGTCCTGCATCACCTTTGGGTGGAACCACCTCAGGGGATGAGGCTCGTCCCCCTGGACGAGCTCTTCAAGGAATTGGGAGATCTGCTACACCAGCTTGAGGGCAGCCTACCCCTCCTGCTTAGCCCCCAGCACAGCCACCTTTGAGGCTGTGAAGGTGCAGTGGTGACTGCCCATGGGTGGGGACCTCAGTCCCACTGTATCCATCTGGGGGCTCGTGGGCTTCTGATTACCAAACACCTCTCCCCGTCCAAGGTGTTTACCCCCCACATGTGTCATATACCACCCCTGTATGCTGTCTTGTCTGTCTTCCTACCTAACCTACCTCCCCAAATATACCTACTATCCTTCCCCAACATCCCACTCTCACCTTAAATAAAAAAATGGAAATCTGTTCCCAAAAAAAAAAATGTCACCCCATACATAACTGTCCACTGGACACATGTAATCTTGTCTAATTGGCTTCACAGCACATTATTGTTGTCCTCACCCATCTCTCTCAGGGGTTTGAGTGTCCAAATATACCTCCAAATTCAGTATACATGCACAGCTGTTGCTGTAGAAGAAATGGACAGCTATGGACCTTCCCTATACCCATCCTGCACATCCCTAGCTATCTTTCATATTGTTTTGTCCTCTTCATTCCCCTTTTTTCACCACTTTCCTATCACCCCTTTTTTCTTTTCTTTTAAAGAAATGAGCATGGGGGTAAGCAGGAGTAAGAATGTTTGTGTGGTGCTAAGTGATACCAACACAGATTAAGCACTTTTAAGGCTGTCTGTCAGCATAGTTCACCAGAAGTTAGCATTGCTTACCGCCACGCAAACCCATTTAAAATGGCTTAAAAGTGCCTTAATCACTCTGTATACAACAGCCCTTGTTCTGCCCAGCAAAAAAACAATCAATCCTTGCAAGTCTTGAACCCAGGACCCTGCACACCATAGCCACAGCAATTTACCACTAAGCCATCTGAGCTGTACATATGACTGATGTTTTTTCAAACATATCATGCAGCACAGTCATTCAACAGTAGGGAAAGGTATGTGTTGTACATAGATATAAATCTATATGTATATGGAGATACATATATATATATATATAAACATTAATTCATAATATATGTAGAGATATACATATAAAATATACACACATATGACACACATACACACACACACACACACACACACATATATATATGTATATATATATATATATATATATATATATATAAAGTAAATCTATACTTACATATATATATATATATAAATATCTCAGTATGTACGTAAAACAAATGCTACCAATATCAATATATATAAGTGTGTGTGTGTGTGTGTGTGTGTGTGTGTGTGTGTGTGTGTGTGTGTGTGTGTGTGTGTGTGTGTATGTAGTGCAGTCCGACATCAGATCCACACTCTGAACCTCTTACTGCAACAAATCTGTCCAAAGGCTGTCTAAATGGGGGTGAAGGGGCCCATACTAGGGACCTCTGTTAATTATTGCCCTTATCTCTTCCTCCCCAGCAGAACTGTTCTGCCTTGCAAAAAAGTAAGGCCTGCCAAGTCTTGAACCCAGGGCCCTGTAAACTACTATCAAAGCAATATACCATTACACTATCTGAGAACTATAAAACAGTGATGACATTCCCAACATATCAGTTACTATAGTCATTCAACAGTAGGGAAAGGAGTCTGTAGAATCAGTCAGGTTCTCTATATATACATGTATATATGTATGGAGATGCATATATGTGGACAAATACATATATATATATATATATATATATATATATATATATAGAGAGAGAGAGAGATAGAGAGAGAGATTACATCCACATTTATATCTACATATATGCATACATACACACACACACACACACACACACATATATATATATATATATATATATATATATATATATATGTGTGTGTACACACACACATATATATATGTGTGTGTGTGTGTGTGTGTGTGTGTGTGTGTGTGTGTGTGTGTGTGTGTGTGTGTGTGTGTGTGTGTGTATTACAGAAATATACAGAAATATATGATAGCTACAAACACATGCAATCTGAGGGTCATGCTTCTGCACACTAGAAGTCTAAATCTGAAAATGCACTCGCTGGAAGTATTCCTTAAAATGGGGAACAATGACATCTGTGCTGTAAGAGAGAGACCTGGTTAAAAGCAGCAGGAAGCACCCCTGCACTACCAGCCTATAACTCATTCCACAACCGTTGGCTGCAGAAATTGGACTGAAGCACCAAAGGTGGTGGTATTTCCATATTCATTAAGGATTCACACAACTCCAGAGTGGTAGAACAACATTATGCATTACAGATCCTACAGGTGTAGCTAACACTGGGTAAGACAGTGGTTCAGGTTTTAGCCTGTTATTGGTTCCCAAACATGTCCCAGGAATCACACTCCATGTCCCTAAACACCCTGGAGAATATTAGAGTCCAACCTAACACTCCCATACTGGTTGACTTCAACTACCCCACCATTACCTGTGAAAGCTACTCATGTACCAGTGCACATGCCCATCACATCGACCTGGTCCATGCTAACATGGGTGACTGTTGGTCAAACCTATAGTCAACTCCTCCCTTGTTATATCTTAACACAAATTAATCACCTTTGGAAATCCACAGCCCTCCCACACCCCCTCCACAGGTAAGCACCATGAAAATCCTGTCCAAAGCTAACTATGGCCTCATAACAACAGAGGTGGTTACCCTCACGGCATACCTCCCAACCATATCAAATTACTTGCCTTTTGCAGAGTTTTTGGGTCCAAATAATGGGGTGCCACGATTCCCGAGTGGCACCCCTTCATTTTAGATTTTTTCCAAGCTTTCTTTTTCACTTTTTGAGCTGACGTCATCGCGTGCGCGATGACATCAGTTCTGTCAGCCTGTCAGAATTGAGCTCAAGGACTCACATGCACACATTTCCAGCTAGCCTGTTTGAATGGATCTGCAAGCAGGAATGTTTCACTGTTTGACAGGCTGGAGCACGAGATTTCATTGCAGGTATCTATTTCATTTGCTAGTCTGTTTGAATGGATCTGCAAGTGGGAATGCATCACTGTTTGAAAGGCTGGAGCACAAGATTCCATTGCAGGTATCTATTACATTTCAGAAGGAAACAACTGCTGCATTGGTACTGCAGAGCTTAAGGTATCTTCTGGTGAGCAAGATTTCATTTCAGGTATCTACCTGAACAGTGGAAACAATTTATTTTGGAAGGAAATGACCACTGCTGCTACTGCAGAGCTTAAGGTAACGAGGAGATTCATTTGTGTGGTGAGATTTCATTTCAGGCATCGTAGCAGGTGCCTTTATCTGGAATGGCTTGGTACACTAGCTTAGATTTCATTTCAGCTATCATAGCAGATGTCTTTGTCTGGAATGGCTGGGTACACTAGCGTAAGGTATTTATCTGGAATGGCAAAGCCATTAACTTACGTGTGTGTGTGTGTGTGTGTGTGTGTGTGTGTGTGTGTGTGTGTGTGTGTGTGTGTGTGTAAATGCCACAGGTGAATACACCTGGTGGTTAGAGATACTCAGGCTCAAACCCTGTACCTTGGGTACAGGTAAAAAGAGCCTAAAGTACCTAGTCACCACCACCACCACCTCTTGTGAATTTATGCCTCATATTTTTGCTCTGTTCTTTATAAAAATCTGTGGTTTTCAGGATTTTTGTGGCAAATCACTAAAGGATTGAATTCACTAAATAATGAAAGTTATTTGAATTTTAGACTTCATATTCTTGATAAAATAAACGGTAACTAAAAACATTTTATTCTAGCAATTTTCTAAGTTTATAAGATCAGTATTTGAAATTTGTCCCTATTTTGGGGTTGTATTCCCTCATTATTGGCTTTGTCCAGGGTTTTTGTGCTAAGACATTGATAGCTATGGTTAGAAGTGAGAACTGAATTCTGAAATCCCCCATTACTGTCTTCATCCAGTTTTTTTGAACTAAGAGTTTGAGAGCTGATATGTTACTCTGCTTGTAGTGCACAGGGTCCTGAGTTCAAGACTTGGCAGTGAAATGTATGGTGGTAACACAACATTTTATTCTAGCAACCTTTTAAAATTATACAAGCAATGTTTAAAATGTGTCAGTTTTGTCATTATTGGTTCATCCATTTTGTTTCATTGCCTACTGGAAAAATGTTCAAACAATAAATTTAAAATGCACTCTAAGTCTAACAAGTGTGCTGTATTATACAAGGAATATCATTTAATAAAGCCATGAAGGTGTATCAACAAACACATGTATGTTTCTTGTTTTGTGTGCAAGGGGCCTATGATTTGAAAACAGCCCAAAGGTAATCTTTATCCATCACTGACCAGATGCATTTTCTTTGGATGTGGTGTGGGTTTCAATGCTGTTTCAATGAATGTGAGTTTCAAGGGCAGAGAAGTTTTAATGCCAAGTATATTTTCATTGTGAAACAGTATTGCTTTGTTTAGCAGATATCTATTAGTGTTTGTGCATTGTGCTATAAAATGTAAAAATAAAATCCAAATAATCATTGTAGAAGTAAAGCAATATGCACACATTATTGTTTATGGTAAACGGGGTGAAATAGCCAGGTAATGGGACATTGGAATGGCTGCAGGGGGACTCTGGTGCCATATTTTGGTTGTCTGTTCTTCAGTTTGTGTTTGAAAGTTGGTATCCCATAAGTCCAATGGAGTGGGTGGGGTTACATAATTATGTATGCAAATTTTACGTTTATCAGCATACAGATTTGTACCTATTTTTCATGGGGCTTATCCAGAGTTTTGATGTTTCTAGGTTGAGAGGTATGCCTCATGGCAGCCATGCAAATGGAGACTAGATGCATGACTGCTAAATCAAACAGCAATGCACTATGAACACGTAGACAAATGCATGGATACTGCCATACCCAATAGAACCAGGACCCTCACCTCCAAAAAAAGGAAGCTGATTTGGTGGTCCCCAGCCATAACGAAACTGTACAACAGAAGGAGGGGACCGATATGGAATAAGGTGAAGTCCAAAACTGGAAAAAAAAAACCTTATCAGCCTCAATTAAAAGTTGGGATCCCTCATGAAATACTGCAAAGTAAGCTGTGAAAACAGAATTGGAGCACATAGTAAAGACAACCACAAGGCCTCATACAGTTATGTAAAGAATCTCAATGGCAATACCAAGATTTGTTCTGAGCTACTAGACAGTGGTACCTCCTAGACTGAGCCAACAAATATTGCCAATATACTGGCTGACATATTGAGTGCAAACTTTATCCCTTTCTCCCCCTTCAAAGGACTAGTCACAATATCAGTACACTGCCAGGCACCCAGTATTACTGCTGCACAGGTTAAAACACCACTGTCCATGGCCAAGAATACAGTTTCTATGGGGCCTGACAATATCCCTGGCTGTGTTCTACATGAACTACAGAGTGACCTGGAACCTCGCCTGTGTGCCTTGTGCAAACACAGCCTCACCTCAGTCTTTGTCCCTACTGAATTGTGCACTGCTGCAGTCATGCCTCTCCACAAATGAGGTGTGACTACAGATCCTGGGAAATACTACCCCAACTGCCTGACAAGTCTGTCATGCAAAGCTATGGAATGCATCACCATGCATCTAATAAACAGGGATATGGGAATCTGCAGACTCAGGATCCCACACAGTTTATTTTTGTGAAGGGTAGGTCACACCTGCTCAATCAATCTGGTCAACTTCTTGCCATCAGTGACCTGAGCTGTGGATGAAGGCAAGGTGGCACATACAGCCTACCTTGATCTGGTCAAAGCCTTTGATAACATTCCCCACTCAGGAATCATGCAAAAACTCACTAAGCTAGGCATCAACCCCTACATCACTAGGTGGGTTGCAAACTAGGTCACAGATAGGACTCACAGTGTGGGAATAGCTGACTCCAAGTCCCACAGGGTTCTGTTCTGCATCCTCTCATGTTTGATATCAACTTCTCTGAAGTCCATGCCAACATGAAGGGGCTCTGGCCGACAAAGCTTGCAGACAATTGCAAGTTGGGAGCTATTATTAACTACCAAAGTGATGTTGGCATCCTACTGAAAGGCCTTACTGAGACCAATGACTGATGTCACAGCCATGGCCTTAAGCTCTATGTCAGAAAATGTGTTGTCATCCCCTTTGTGGTAAACCTTGTTCCCATGATTTGCCACATTGATGGTAGTCCCCTGAACAAAGAAGGCATTATAAGAAATCTGGGTACACAGTTTGACAGCAATGTCTCTTGACCACCACATTGCCACTGTGGTCACAAAGTCCTTCTATGTGGCACATCTCAGTACTAACACATTAGCATCCAGGAAGGAAGAGGTCACTGCCCTCCTGTACTCTTCTTGACAGAGCGACACAGTTTGTTTCAGCATACATATTCTGATGGATGTGAGGTAGGTAAATGAAATGTATGTCATCATTTTCTGACAATCATATCATTACAGTGATTTACCAGAGAAATGATAATAATCTGTAAAACAGACTAGAAATATGAGCAATAAATCTGGACAACCCGAAACAATCTAGCCAGTTAACAGGTATGCTCAGAACCCCATTTTGCAATGAATCTGGACCAAGGCTGACAAAGTGGTGGGTGGAAGCCATGAAAATGGGGATGGATATGAAGTACTGGTGCAGATAAGTGAAGACAGTTGCTGTAGTAACACTACTGTGTGCTCTAACATATATTTACTGAAATAGCACAAGTAATTGAATTAGGACATCTGCTATGGGTAATTACACATGTATTTGCAAATATATCAGGCACTACAGGGATGTAACAGCAGTGACAAACATACACCAGTGTGAAAGTGCATACCCACAACCAACATCACCACAGTCACAGTCACATCTCGTTAAGTCAAGTGAATAGTAGAGTATACGGACTGTGTCAACAAATACATCATTGTTTGCCACTCACACACTAGCCCTACATATAGAGTCCCAATTGTCAGTGTAGCCTGAATCCTGACCTTGGTACAGGACATGTCTCGGTCTGCCCCTACAAACACATACAGCCAACAGATCAGCGGAAACTGGAGCAGTATGCACTGTCAAATAAAGAAGGAGCCATAACACTTACATTCACCCCCTCCATACACAGCCCAAATAACATGTACACATGACATGTGTACACAATCATGACAGTCTGTTAACAATGGCCAGACATACACAGGCCTCTCACATGTACAGTTCAACTCAGAATGCACAGGCTCCGGACTCGTATCTAACACCTCTTCCCTGAAATGTCTGTGGGTGTACTACATCATTGGGATGGTAGCAGTAAAATAATGATAATAAATATGTCTGCACCTGATTGACATATGGACAAAGCCTGACATCATTTGGGGGCAGAAGCACAAACACAGGGGTAGACTGGACATACTGCTGTCATACACTGAGACAGTTGCAGATGTCACTGGGTTTATTGTAACATCCTTTATGAGGAATATGATCTTGACACCAACTGTCTGGAGAATAGACAAAACATAACAGGCAGATATGTGGCCAGTCTGTGGACAGCGTGCCAGTGGAGAGATATGTCAGAGACATATCACTGTGAGTTGTGAAGTCACACACTAAATGCATGTCCACACAAACCCTGTCAATCTATCAAGTCACCATGTGTATAACAGCACTGATGACACAGAATCTATTCACAAATCTGGGGATATGTCTCCCATGTTGTTTGGCTGTCTCCATATGTCCTGTCCTATGATATATTGCCACCTACTCTATGTGAATCTGTCGGTCACAACCTCTGTAATGTCCCTCACACAGGCAAGGAAAAGGGGCAAGGCCCACATTAAGGAATGTCCCATATGTCAGAACTAGCAGCAGTGTCCAGGCCCACAGCACAATACAATGTGGATACCCACATAGTGGTATGACCATAGCAATACCTGACATCTGCACATCTGTACAGAGGACAGACAGAAAGTAGATAGCCAACAGGTTATGCATTAGGATGAATGTTTTGAAAGATTGACGTCTGAAACTGAAAGGTATGCCATTACTACATGACAGCAGTCCTCAATAACATGTCCAAAAACAGAGTAGTCTACAGTTAACATCAACATATCAGATCAATATGCAATAGGAGATACATAAAAACATACAGCTCAAACAGCAAGAACAAGATAGTACTCAGAGTCCAGCTTTACATGCAGGGGTATATGGTTCCAGTACTACAATCTGCAATCTACTCTTACTTGGAAAAGCACTGTTAAAAGTACTAACATAATGATACAATATGTGTTAAACTATATTTGTCAACCAGTGCACTGTAGCTGGTGTAACATGTAAGTGTGACTGCATATAACCTGGGATACTACCCATGTATGAAACAAATACAAAGAGAAAAGATTGTGGTACTACCCATGTATACCCAGGTGTCCCATACAGTATACTCACACCCCTTTCTACTGTAATGACAGCACATAGAAGCATGTTATGTACAGGAAATTAAATATACTTATTAAAGATGTTATTACCCTGCTATTTTATCAGACTGGAATGTGATCACTGGTTACCAGGGGTGAGCTATGCTTAGCAGCTTTCAGCATTGCTTAAATGTCAATGCTAAGCAGATTTGCACAGTGGTAAGCGAAGCCTACATGGTATAAGCATCTATTCGTTTAACCATATGTTAGCACAGCTTACCGTCATGCAAACCCGTGCAAATATGCTTAAAGCTGCTCAAAACTGCCTTAATGACTCTGTATCCAACAGTCCTTGTTCTGCCTAGCAACAAAATAAACAGCCCTTGCAGGTCTTGAACCCAGGACCCTGCACACCACAGTCAAAGCAATTTACCAGCAAGTCACCTCAGCTGCATGGTTTTAGGATGTTTTCTCAAACATACCCTTCTTTACAGCTAGTTTACAATAGGGTAGAGACACTGTACAATTATGAAGGATTGGTATATATATATATATATATATATATATATATATGAATAAAAACATACATAGAGAGAGAGAGATATGTAGAGAGGTCCATATATATATATATATATATATATATATATATATATATACACACACACACACACACACACACACACACTCAGACACATATATATATATATATATATATATATATATATATATATATATATATATATATATATATATAAAAATACATGTCCCAAAATGCCCATACAAACATATGCTACTGATAGACCACACATAACTGGGGCAGCATGCACAGTTGGATACAAAAGCTGCCATGACACTCACATCTGCTCCCCACAGTCCAAATAAATAAGTGAACAGTACACTGCTACAAAATCATGATAGGCCATACGCAATGGCCAGACATACAACAACCTCTTAGGAAAACAAATAAAATGTCTGAACATAGCAAAGAAAATACAACCGGCTAGTAATTCACACATGTTTATTATACTCTGATGTCTTGGCCAAAGCCTTAAAGAGTAAAAGATTACCAGAAATACATGCCTTAATCACAGGAAGCAATTAACACCTAATTACATAATTAAATACACAACCTCCAATTACACTCCTCATTTAACCCCTACGGGATAAAGTATCACATTTAATTTTAATACATTGAGTCTGTACATAACAATTATCCTTTTATGAATGTTTCATCAAACTGAGTAACAGACTTTTTCAAAAACATTACCTTGGATCCCACTACTGTCCCCATGGTGAAATTTATTCAAATGTATGGCTATAGAACTTTCATCTTTCTTATCAGTAATATATCTCACATGTTCTAACAGCCTAGTTTTAAAACATGTGTTACTGTTCCCCACATAAAATATGTTACAAGGGCATCTAAGGGCGTTCCCTATACACCACCTTCTTGAATGTACAGACTTCAACGTTTCCCAGCCTTTCCTCTCAGCAGGAATTACAGCACTAAATAATGATAGACCAGTATACCTAACCACCTACTACTGTATGACATCTGGACAAAGCCTGACATAATTGGTGGATAGAAGCCCAAATACATGGCCATACTTGAAATATTGCTGTTATACACTGAGAAAGTTGCTGGTGTTACAGGGTTTGTTGTAACATATCTTTTCTGAGGGATATAAAGTCAGAAAACAAATGGATGTTACCATTTACATAATGCAATCACCAGAGTAGGCTACTGATTTGACAAGGGCAACACCTGTCTGGGGAACAGTCCATATATAACAGGCTAACCTGTGGCCATTATGTGGATGGCCCTACAGTTGAGAGCTATGCAGAGACAGAACTTTGTCAGACTGAAACCCATGCAGAAGTAGCATGTACAGACAAACCCTGTTAAGCTAGCAGTATTTCAAACATATAACAGCAATATTCACATTCTGCCCCTAAGTCTTGAACCTTATCCACCATTTAGTTGGTTTGTCTCCACAAGTCTTGTTGTAAGAGGTAGTAGCTCACACAACTCCAGGATATCTTCCTCACAAATAAGGGAAAGGGCCAATGCCCACATGGAGTACTTATTTATAGGAGTTTGTTGCCATGACCTTGGCTATTGGAAGAACTATACAGCTGCTCTGCATGCAGTTAGCAAGTGGGGAACCCCAGTAGGCGCACTGGTCATGAGCATCACATACAAAAGCCATGCTGCCACCTATTCAAACCAGCTCTATCCCTGTAGTGCACAAAGAGAGAGAGAGAGAGAGAGAACAAATAAAACATAAACTGGAAAAGAGAAGAAAGAAAAAAAGATAAGTGGAACATGTAAGCATATAATTGAATGTAGTACTTGGTCTGTAATAATGGGAACTATGATTTGGAGGAATATATGTCCCAACAAGACATGCTGTATTAATGTCCTGCTAAACAGCTGCTATGGCCATTACATCTGGCCCTCTCTGCAGTGGGAGAGATCACAGATATACCTCTCAACTGTACAGATCTTCAAAGAATGTCCACATTTTACCAACATATTTTTTGTCTGTTCCTCCTGAAATCTGTACTTTTCTGGCAAATAGCTGAGGATTTAAGTCATCAAGTAATGACAAACACTTGAGTTTAAGACTCCATATCCTTAAGAATATTCATGGTAATGCAAAATGTATCATTCTACAAATGTCCTATGTTTGTAACAGGAATATTTAAAGTTTGTCCCTATTTATACCCCCATCATTTTAGGTTTTGTCCAGATGTGATGCTCTGAGAGGTTGTGAGGTAGGATCACAGGTCAGGAGCCTGCCTCACCCTGGGAAAGGACAGCTCATATATGACAACTGCAGGGGTGTCTGTCAAACAGTTGTGACTGTGCCACTGCTAAGCCAGTTAATGGGATGTTTTCCATATCCATGTTACCTGTGATTATGAGTATGACATGTTTGTCTTGTAAAGCTAAGAGACCTATATAGGGCATGTGCATTGTACAGTACTGTTGTAGACGTGTGTTGAACTGCATGTGATATATTGAATTAATAACAGTCAACTGTACAGTGTTCTGCTGGACAATAAACACATTTGTGACTGATATTTGTAGTTACATACACATATACCCATGGCAGGTCTGTGAGCAATGACAATGTAACAGGATAGCCTACTTATGACTGTTGGACATCTTCCAGGTTATCACAGTGATGTCAAACCCTACTGTGCAATCAATGTATGGTGCAGCTATATTAATACAGTACCAATACTGATGTCCCTTTTGACACCCATTTATGTGTGCCATTGTCCAGACATACTACTATAACAGGTTGAGAAGTATGATTGAGCAGCACGACTGTAAATACAGTGTGCCATACTATCATAGAACAGAAATGTATGCCAGGTATCCCCTGAGCATGTGTATGTATGCATATGTTCAGCTGAAAGGCACAAAACTAATCACATGGGTTTTAAGCAGTCAGGTACATAAGTTGTGCATGTTGCACATGTGTAATATCAGTGTCACTTCATACAACAGACATAAATGTGTACAGCTACTGGTTGTTGCATTGCCCTGACACTGATATGGGTACTAGAGTAGGGATGATTATCAGGTATTAATCAGAGAAGTGTCCAACTGTGTTATGAACTTCTGTCCGTGCCTACTACTACCAGCTACATCAATGTATATATACAGTGGATATCACAAGTGTACACACCCCTGTTGGAATGCCAGGTTTGTGTGCTATATGACAATCAGACTACAGAAGATAATTTCATACTGTTTATTATCTTGAATATGACCCCTAACCTGTACAATTCCATTGAAATACAATCAAAGGTGTTTCTAGGAAGGTGAGCAACTATTGCCAAGTGAAGATGTGCCATGATGTTAGTGTCCAGACCAAGATGGGTGAATCTTGTAATCATCTCAAGAGGTGCATACACAACATATCAGTTTAAGGGTGTGTACACTCATTCAAGTGGCTTATTGTACTCATTATTATTTCCATATGTTTTCACAGACCAGATTGTTATGTTTTCAATTGAATTGTACAGGCTATAGCTCACATTACAGGTGGGAATTGTTTTGAAATGAGTCATTGTGCTGTCATGTTCCAATTGTACAAATTCCAGGCAGTGTAACAGGGGTGTGTACCCTTTATATCCACTATAGCTATATGGCCTCAGCAGTACCTGACCTGTATAACCAGCCTCCACCAAGGGAGAGTAATCCCCCTTGGTGGACAGCAGCAATACACAAACCACATTTATAGGTTGATACATTGGCTGTCCAGGGACACATAAGTGCAGGCAACAACTTGGAAGAAAGTCCACCTATATCTGAGCAAGCATGTAAGCTCACAGGTGACTTCCTTTAAGGCTGACTATGACTACAAATCAGACATATCCACACCATCAAGGATAATTGCAACTGTGTATTCACATATGTTGTAAGTCTCAGAGGAAACAACACAATTCACCCTGTACTGGGGGTAAAGAACACCTCATACACACATGCCATGGATATAGGCAACCTGCATCACACAGGTTAGGTGGGAACATTGCCATCCTGTCCACCGCAGTTGTACAGGGGGATATGCAGATCAACCCCGCTCCTCCCCTCAGCAATGGTGAGCATGTACATATTGTCTACTGATGGCAACAACAACATATCTTCATGGGGCATAATAACATCACTGTCTGCCTTCTACATAAACTCAGGCATGTGCTCACAGCTGCATCACACACAGCAGCCAAACACAGAAATCCCACCATCCACACACCATCCACATGGAAGATACCAACTATTAGCCCTCTACACAGAAATGAATGGAGAATAGAGGATTATGCAATCAAGTGTCCAACATTGTGGAGAATAAGATATCTCAGGAACAGGAGTGTAATGCAAGTTGCTATAGCCATGATAGCTTGGAGGGTTATGGTGTAGTGTGGATTATTTGCAAGTAATATCCACTGTTGATGTGCAATTTGACAACCATATGAGGTCCTGTGACCTTTTTCCTGTTTAGGTCTTCCAGATAACATGCAGAGTGCTCCCCTACTAGCATTCTCTGTTGGGGAAACTGACATCATCACCCAGTATGTGACTGGACATTATGCCCTGTTATTTGGACAGAGAGCAGAAGATGTGCAGGAGAGGACTGCCCTGTGGAACAGTGTGGTCTACAGGGTAAATGATGCCAGCCTGTACAGCAGAACTTATGAGCATGTGCAGCATCGGGCCACCGACCTCATCTGCCATGCCCGTCAATGGGATGCTGCTGTAGCGAGGGACCGGCTAGCCACAGGTGGGGGCCCAGCCATCCAGCCCCCACTGACACCCATTGAGGAGCTCCTCATCAAACTTGGGGAACCCGCCCAAACCACAAGCCATGAAGCTGAGGGAAGCATTGTGGAAGTGGGTTCCATGCACACACTGGATGAGGACCATGCAGGTAAGGGGCCAGTGGGGATTAGTACACTAATGTATCAGACATATATGTATCTGAGTTGTATCTACATCCATGTTTCAGGTCCGATTGCAGTGTGGATGGGGTTTTGTAATGCACAAAGGTGCACATCTATGGTGAGGACAGGACATTGTGCATTATTGTGGCTAGTACTGTAGATGTGCAGACATGCTACATCCATCCTGTACCAAGGGCACATGTGAGTCTGCTGACAATAACTCCCTCTCACAACTACCTTGGATCCTCTGGTCTGCATATGGGACAGCAGCCTGAAGCTGGTGAGCATGGCATTGTTCTGTTGCCTGGCAATACCCCAGGCATGTGATGCACATGCAATTTACCATGCACACAACCATCAGTAATAGCTATATTGCTTTATGTAATAGCTATATTGCTTTTTTGTGCATGTTCACTTGTGCTGGGGTTATCTGTATTGCATCACAGTGGTCCCCACTGGGGCCTATTTGACGTGAATTCAACATTCCTGTAGCATACCTCACAACTTGTCAGAGCCAAGACGTCTGGACAGAGGCCAGCAAAATGGGCTGGGTAAACAGCCTAAGGTAGGGACATGTGTGACACATTAGTGGTATACAGTGGATATAAACTGTGTACAAATCCCTGCTAAGATGCAAGGTGTTCCTTTTACATACTAATTAGGACCACAATATGTCAGTCCACACCTCTTCCAGCCTTTAATGTGACCCATAACAGGCACAGTTCACTTGTAAAACCAAGCATCTGGACTCATGTATTGCACCTACAAGGCTTGCCACCTGTGAGGGCTGCAGACATTGTATCAGCATGATGTTTCAGTCAGCTATGATACCTCATGCTGCCATATGTGTCAGTACACTCACTGTAGCCTATTTGGCTATAATATCACATACATGGGCATTGTTAAGGCACACGGACCCCTTCCAACCATGTATAGGTTGCAAACATATGGATATTCCAGACACATCTGTACAGAGGACTGTACAATGGTTTAACCTGCTGCATGTGAGGCAGATGTTGTTACCACACTATATAAAGTAATGGCAGCAGGAGGTGGTCACCAGTCGTGTATGGTATACTCATCAAAAAGGTATAAGCCACACGAGATATGAGCCTCACACCACAAACAGTTGCCAGCATTGGGATTAGAACTCTTGCCTATCTAGGTATTCCTACTATAGTGCTATGCAGTTATCAGACATGCCACAGAGCTTATACATTTCCACCTATTCCAAAGGTACTTCTAAGGTGGATGATATCAACAGGACTACTAAATTGGAGTGAGGGGAAGTGCAATGGGTAGTACATAGGTCAAACATGGTATAAGCCAGACAGTACATGACTGACACACACACACACACACACACACACACACACACACACACACACACACACACACACACACACACACACACACACACACACACACACACACACACACACACACACACACACACACACACACACACACACACACCACTGTTGGGATTAGAACTCCTGCCTATCTAGATATGTGTACTGTAGTGTTACACAGTTACCACACATGCTACAGAGCTTACTGGACTTTCACATGGCCAAAGCTGCTGATAAATGCACAGCTGTGGTAAAGTATTATAACATGGACAGTGTCTGGGTTGTGCACATGTCCCACATGCATGTTCTTTTAAGTATGGAAGTGTGCTTGAGGTCTCTGGGGCATGTTGTGTGGACAGATTGGTATCTTCAGAAGTAGCATTCCTGACCACGTTTGGTGAAACCTGGCTATGTAATTCAGGTAGTGATTGCACTACATAGACAGTATGATACAGGGATTAATTGGAGTTATTGGTATCTGTCCATACATGGCGTGTGTATACCTCATGGCATTCCCTTTGTGAGGTATGTTTGCAGACTCTACAGTTGTTGCAGGTGTCCAGTAGGGAACATGGCAAAAGGGCCACTGTACACATTGATTGGGCTATTGAGGGAATGCAACAGGGTGCCATGTCCTTTTATTTGCTTGATAACACATACTCAGTCAGGAGATGTAACACATCAAATTTCTTTCTGATGTCAGTGGCACTGTTGTGGTCAACAGGCAGCTGACTGCCAACCTGTGTTCCCCATTCTGTTATAACAACATCACTGTTCAGTGGACTACCACCAATGTATTACTTCATGTGAGTCATGGTGTTCCCAAAGGTAATGGCGGCACATCTCTTGGCATTGAGGTAACATCCAGGGTTCTGATAATAGTCATAGGTGTCAAGTGGCATTTGGGTGTGATGTCAACATCACATGGATTGGGAATGATACCACTCACCTTACTGTTGTATGCAAATATTATCGGCCAGGGTACCCTTGTCTTCTCCTGCACATCAGAAGGGTAGATCCCAAACATGGGTGTGTACCCTGTGTGACATCAGTCATGTCTGGTCATCAGTTTGACATGGAGTCCACTGCAATCACACCATGGGTACTATCTGTGAGGCCATTTGCAGGAGAACTACTGATATAGTGGTTGCTGCCTAGCCAAGTGTGTATGATTTGTGGGTGGGGAGTGGTCTCTGAGTATTAGAAGAGTTTCCTATCTTGTTAACTAATCCATACTGTCACACAGTCATTGCACATGGCACTACACATTTAGGGCTGTGGACTGTCTACACCAACCTCTACGGTGTTGACAACTGTTGGCCTTGTAATGTAGACATTGGGACATATACTAGGTCCTCAATACAATAATTTAACAAAACCACTCCCCAATGTATCCTAACACACACACACACTTGCCAGTACTGTGTTTCAAACCTCTACCTAGCTATGTATTGCTACTATAGTGTTACGCATTTATCACAAGTGCCACGGAGCATATAGGATGGATGTTGTCCCAAGGTACTTCTAAGGTGAGGAACATCACCAGCCCTTGTAAATACTTGCTTGGGTGATGTAGTGGGTGAGAGATTTCACAAAATATTTTACCCTACACACACATTTACATTCGCCAGGAGTGAGGTTCAAACCTCTATCTAACTATGTTTCCAGACTATTATGTTACTCATTTACCACACGCAACACTGATCTTACATGGTTTAGGGTTGCCAACAGGTACTTCTAAGGTAAATGATATCAGCAGCACTCCTAAAATCAGGCACTGAGAAGTGTACTGGGTGTAAATGGGGCCAAAATCTTTAAGGTACGGACACATATATGGAGATATATGTACATACACAAACAAACACTTGACAGAAATGAGATTCAAACTCCTACCTATGTAGTCATTGCTAATACATTGTTCCACATTCATCAGACTCGCCACAGAGCTTAAGTTAGAGTGTCCAAACATACCTCTAAAGTGAGTGACATCATCAGCAGTGCTAAAGGAGGGGTAAGTGAAGTGTAGTAAGTGTGAATGGTCATAAAATCAGGTCTCTACAAAGATGCACACAGTCTCACCCAAACACACATATTTTCACAGCTGCCAGGACCAGGATTAGAACTCCTACCTAACTAGTTTGTTACACTATATTATTACACAGTTATCACAAGCACCACAAAGCTTATATGTTGGAGAGCTGTCCAAAGGTATCTTTGAAGGTGAGTGACATCAGCAGCAGTGCTAATGGAGGGGTAAGGGAAGTGTAGTAAGTGTAATGGCCACAAAATCATGTTTCTACAAAGACACCAATACTATCTCACACAAACACACACATTTCCACAGTTGCCAAGACTGGGACTAGAACTCCTACCTAACTAGTTTGCTACACTATAGTATTACACAGTTATCACAAGCACCACAGAGCTTATATGTTGGAGAGCTGTCCAAAGGTATCTTTGAAGGTAAATGACATCAGCAGCGGTGTTAAAGGATGGGTAAGAGAAGTTTAGTGAGTGTGAATGGCCTCAACCACATTTATCTAGAAACAAACACACACACTCACACACAACTTTACATTTGACAGGACTGAGATTACAACTGCTACATGGATAATTATTTGTACTGTAGTGTTACACAGTTATCACAAGCACCACTGAGACTTTAGGGCTGAGGGCTAACCAAAGAAATTTCTACAGTGAATGACATCAGCACATCATGTGATATAGGCCAATGGGATGTGTACTGGGTGGTAAAGGCTTCATAATGGTATTCTCTCTGTCGTCGTCTGTCTCTCTCTTCCCCACATCTCTGTGTGTATGTTTGACATATTATATTATGTTGGCCTTAGATATGTGTGAGTATTCCTATCCAATGTGTGTGTGTGTGTGTGTGTGTGTGTGTGTGTGTGTGTGTGTGTGTGAAGTATCAATGGTGTACAATCTGGTGTGTGTGCACAGACATCTGAGAATTACAGATATCTGTAGTCCACTGTGCTGTCAGACATGGGCTTCATTTCTCTAAGTGTAGGACCATGCTCGGTATGACCTTCTATATTGAGCGTGTGCATGCATTCCAGGGAGGGTTGGACTCCAGTTCAGGGTTTTGTGTGCTACAGCTACACCTAGCAAACTTTATCTGCAGGATATCTGTAGCTAGGTTGCCAATATGGAGACACAATGGGAGTAACATACGGAGGATAATGTAACTATTGCTGTCTCTGCTTCTTATGTAACATAGTTGGTTGTAGTATAGATTTTCTGAAATATGTACTGTTTTACACTGTTGTGTATCATGTCGTCAGCTACTGACAGTTATCATTCTTTGCTCACAGTTATTTACTAGGGAAATACAAGACGAATGAAGCTGAAACCAATATTCTGAGGCATACAGACTACACATTCTGACACACTCCTGCCATTGTGGAGGGGTAGCTACAGACTGCTGGTTCTGTGTAAATGGTGCAGCACCTTGTTAGTATGCTGGCTGGAGATCCCCTCCTTGTGCTTTTCTCAACTTCACATAATGGCCATATCCTGCTGAGGCCATACCTCTCAGCTGTACAGATACACCCAGGTTATCCAGAGGCAGGACTCGTATATCTAGTCAGTTTACTTTCACATTGTGGTTTACAAGTTTTATGGCTATTCATTCATGGGTTTGCAGTCAGGGGGTAGTATGGGCAGACATTAGAGCTTCAGACTTCACACACTCCATGACATCCATGCCTCTACACCGCCTATCTGTTATTCTCTCCTCTTCTTAACATTATGTAAGCAATATCTCAGAGGTATCCCTATAGTTGGGCCTTTATCCCAGTAGTATTTATGGCCTGGTCATCAGTCTTTGCAGTAGGACATGGGGAGGCATGCTACTGGCATTTGTCAACAAGGCCTTGCATTTGTTTTCTGTTTACTGTGTTAGGCTGTTAGTTAGAACCCCCCTGACATTCCGTATATTGGCACTATGGGTGAGGCATGGGCCTTTGCCAGAGGACTGTAGGCCATTTGAGAGTGCTGCAGGGCATCTGTAGCAGGCTAGTGCATTCTGTCAGTCATACATTCCTAGACTGCAAGCCAGTGGATTACCCTGGGGTGACAGTGGTGAGTGGTTGAGGTATTCCTGTCAATCCTTCCTGTTCATACTGATCCATGGGTCTGGATGTGGACGGGTTGCTGCTTATAGCTAGGGACACACCTGCATTTGACACCTATTCAGTATGCAACATCATGTATCTATTCCCATACAGAGATGGGTTCATGCTGTACTCATGCCCTACAGCAAGGATATGACCTGTAATAAACCTGTGGCTGATGGTGGGGTGAGCTGGGTGCATGTGTGATATGGAAGCTACTTGCACATGACTCACAAATATACCTGGGACATTCCCCTTATGCGGGTTTGTGTGTGGACATGGGCAGCCTGTCGTCACTTTATGACTGTGCCTTTTGTGGTCTGCCAGTGACTGGCCAGACTACCAGTATTCCATACTAGAGGGACAACTAATGTGATGCTAACCTCTATGTATAATTCCAAACTTGTGTGCAGTTGACAGTTATTTTATATGCACTCTGTGTAGGTTACTTCCACCTGTGTATTGTTTCTATGTATGGCCCCCCATTCATGGCATGTTCAGCTTTCTGGTGGTGACAGATATTGTCATCTGGACAGTGAGTATGTACAACTGCTGACATGGGTGTAGCTGAGAAGCAGTGTGTTTGGCACTGCAGTTGTTGGAACATGGCCCTGTTGTCCACAGTACTGTATCTAGGCCACTGAGACACAACCATCCAGATCCACATGCTGACCACTTCCAGGCAACATTAAACACACAACAAACTTACCACACTGACCCCTGCATATTATACACATGCAACAATCTATCATGTAGATTGGGAAAGCTCTGAAAATCTGTGCTCCACTGATATTACTCCTCAAACTTACATGTTACTGCATTTCTACATGGGATTGCAGGTGGGGGGTGCACACCTGAAGACTTTAAACATTTGCAATGACTGTAATGGTATTTTGGTTAGCCTGTTGGCTTCCATTTCATATTGTATTGTGACCTGTCATGCAGATAGGAGGCATGTCAGTAGAGTACACATTAGATCTTATTGGCATAAATTTCAGTTTCAGACTTCTTACCCTTCAGAACTAAAATGCAACCGCCAGACCTGTTGTAGTATGTCTGTGTAGGTCTGGTGGGGGGCTGTTCACCATTGTCATCATTTGGTGGCCTTATCCCGGCCTTTCTTTATGGTCATCTACACCTGTCCTGCTGGGTGAGGCTGGTGGTGGGTATGTGACCCTCATTGACATCCATGTGTGTGACCTATTGATACCCACAGTTATTTGGGCCATCACATGTACTGCGGTGGGGGCTGTCACCTTGTGTAGTGCTGCCTAGTATGTTGACACCAGTATTCGTTATGAATTTCCTGCAGTCCCATATAGCTGTTAGCTGTCTGCTGCTATCCCATTCAGCAACCCAATTCCCTTGCATGCTTGCATCCATATCATACATACAAGTATGAGAACACACTACTCCATTCAGTAATTGATAGGAAGGGTGACTTAACTTGCTGCCGGGCCAGTATTAGGAAGGTGCTGGAGGGCTGATTATGTTGGATGCACGTAGTACACTCCCTATACATGGTAAAGCATAGGTAGTGTCACGTTTGGCATCCCTTTTACTGTATGTGCAAGTCAGTGAGAGGTATCAGTCCCTGGGTCCCAACAGCGTCAGTGTGTGGCTATGTATTGCATCTTTGCCAAGGCATGGGCATACTGGGCATGCCTCCTTCTGCCTACAGGGACAGGCTCAGCATGCTCCTCCTCAGAGTCCCTCTGTGCCTCTGCTGGCCTTGGCAATGGTAGGGGGCTGTGTGGCCCTGCCCCATGCTGTTCCTGCTGCAGCTGTTTCCACAGGATCATATAGTGTAGCATGGCAAATACTACGAACATTTATGTAGATGTAGCTGGAGAGTACTTCAAGGCTCCACCAGATATGTCAAGGCAGCGGAACCATGACCTGAGCATCCCAAACACATACTCTACAGTGATTCTGGTTTGTGTGTGTGCCTCATTATGGGGTTCTTGTTTGAGTGTGTGTGCATTTCTGATCGGTGTCATCAGTCACGGATCCGGTGCATAGCCAGCATCCCCCACTAGATGGCCATGTGGGATGTGCCCCCTGGCAAATGCCTGATACAGCTGTGAGCAATGCCAAATGTGGGAGTCGTGATAGCTTCCAGGGCTGCCAGCACACACATTCATGTTAATGCCCTGGGCATCGCACATGACCTGGCAGTTGATGGAGGGGAAGCCCTTGTGGTTTATGTAGACCCTACCCCGCTCACCAGGTGGTGCTTTGATGTGGATGTGCGTGCAGTCTGTAGCACCAGCTACCTCAGGGTATTCTGCTATACGGTGGAAGAGACGCATACTACTGGTCAATGCCTCATGGGTGGTGGGGAAATATATGTGCTCATTGGCATGTGGTGTCATGGCATCCAGGAACTGGGGGAGTACCCTGGATGCTGATGCCTGTGAGATCCCCATGATATCCCCAGTTGGTCTTTGGAAGGTACCTGTGGCTAGTATTCTTAAGCCTACACATTCCTTGGTATCCACTGGGATGGATTCCCCTCTGTTAGTTCTGTGTGTCAGGCATGGCTGGCACAGCTCAACGATTTGCTGTAGAATGTCCCTGTCCACCCTATAGCACTCCATTATCTCCAGCTCATGTAGGCCCTGGTAGGTTACCCTGGGTATGTACACTCTTCTCTTCCTCCTCACTGTGAGTCAGTTGTCAGCATTCTCCTCCTCACCACCCTCAGTCTCTAGCACATACTGATGGAGTAAAGCAGCAGCAGCCTCTAACATTTTTAGTTAGTTTTGCCAGTTAAAAATCCTCCATCTGTGTACACCGATGGTGTAGAGTTTGTGGGAAAAAACGGTCTGTAGGGTGTTTGCATAGCTTATAGTAGTGTGCTGGGCTGCTGCATGTGTAATTGACTGATTCTGATACATTCCACCTGCCAGCTATGCTAGTTCTCCTTGATTGCCTTCCTACTGCTGTTTCCCCATCCCAGTTCCTCCTCATTTGAGCCCCGAGGCACGCCGCGCATACCTAGTGCTGAAATGTAAACAGTGCTGCCATTTCCTCTTTTTTTTTTTTTTAAACCCAGTGCATGGCACGTACACCTGTTTAGGCTATGTACACACTGCTCAGGCACATCTGACACACCCCCTTTCTTAGCTGTGCTTAGATAAGGGCAAACACGGACCACAGAGCTCCAATGAGCTTAAAGCAAGCATGACACACCCCTTTATGAAGTCATTCAGCTCTTACACTTGCACTGATGTATTGCTGCACCTACATGGTTAGGTACAAGCTGACACTTTGGAGAAATCTGTGATTCAGTATAAGTCCCTTCATTTCCATACCCCAGTGTGTAGGTCATTAGTTACTGCACTAACACAGACCCTTTCCCCTTGACAACCAGTGCTCCCTGGTATTGTTTACATTCTGCATGCCACTGACTATAATGGAAAAATACAGACTTAACTTAAAATTGACTTTTCTCATTTTTTTTTTTGGCACAACCCCATTTGCATGCCACTGCCCTATGCTTAAACGGTGGAGATCGGCCATAAAAAGTTTAATTTTCATAATAATCAATCACTTTTCAGTGCCAATGGCTTTATATTTGGCCATTGGCATGTCTAATGTACATAATACATGCTTTTCCACGAGTTGTCATGCCTCCATTTTGTCATTTGCAGAAATGTACTCAGTTATTTTCTGAATACAGTTCTGCACTGACACTATTTCTAGCACGGAGACCTGGCAGCTTGGTGGATTGCAAAATCACCTCATTTGCATGGTTTTCACCAGCAAATGAGGTGATTTACATATTTGCCAGTTTTCCATGCTAGAACAGTGTAGGACCGCTCATGCATGTGAAAACGGCACTATCCTAAATTGCTCAGCAGCCATTTTCAGTGCAGGAGCTCCTACACTGTTCCTGCATGGAAAATGCGGCTTCCTGAATCCTGGGGTATGTTTTTTTTTTTTTTAATTTTAATTTTGCATGCACCAAGGACAATGATCTGCACATGCATACTAACGTGTTGATATTCTGTGGTCAGTGTTAAGCATGTCAACATCTGGGTCTTTGGAATACTTTCAGTAAACCTATATTTCAGGGATACCCATACCTCTTTCAGAATGGGGAGTATGCAATCTTGCTATACACTGATTTTTAGAAATCATTTGATAAGTTTGAAGTATTATTTTTGTTCTCCTGGCCAACTGATCCAATACCTTTTGGGGCCAATCAATCACTCCAAAACTGTAATTTAGAACAGGAAGAACAAATTGGTTTATAGCTTGGACTTTATTCCTTGATGTCAGGGCTGTTTGCAGTATTAATGTTAGTCTTCTAAAATATTCCTTACAAAGTTTTATTCACATTTGTTCATGTTTTATTGTCTATCCTTCATCAATTCCCAACTATTTATACACTCCCTCCTGCTCAAGTTCCTTTATATCACATTCCTGTCCCAAACTGATATTTTCTTGGTGCTGCAGCTTTTCTGCTTTAAAGGTTGCTTTTGCACATTTATCAAGACCAAATGACATTCTTATGTCATCTGAGAAAGTTTTGACCACTTGCAATTGTGCTTTCAGTTTCTCGTCTAATGAACTATATAGTTTTAAATCATCCACAAAAAGGCAATGAGAAATCTTTACACTTTGTTGTTTTCTGGGAGCCAAATTGTAACCATGACCTACTCGGTTAAGGGCAAGACAAAAGAGCAGCAGTTAAAGAGAGTTCTCTTGGAATATCCCCTTTGAATTTTTATCCCCGGGCTAATAATCTGTCATTTTTTATGGCTTAGCTGCAAATTAGGTTGCCATTGTTTTATGGTCACTGTAATGTAACTGATCAATGTAGGGTAGATCTTATACATTTGTAAGCACTCTTTTGTGAGATGGTGTCAAATGTTTTTTTGTAGAGTATCCATGCCATACTTAGATTCCTCTCCTTTTTACAAATTTCTATTATGACTTTATTTAACCACAAATAAGCCTTTGTTCCACGTGACTTTCTTTTGTTACCCTTTTTTCTATTGCCATGATTGAGTTTTCTTCTAAATTACTATAAACTCTGTCGGCATCTAGTCCAGGGTGTAGTTTATACATAGTCAGAAGGCAGGTTATTGGTCTATAATTTTTAGGATGTCTTGCAGGTTCACCCTTAAAGGGGAGTATCATTTTTCCTGTTGTTAATTAGGTTGGCATTTGTTCAGGGTGAGCATATAAATAGTTCTTACTAAGGGATAAATTTATCTGTACAGATGTTAATACTTTTTAGCCAGAAATTGGATACTGCCAAGGGTGCCTACAGGCAGGTGCAAGGGGGTACCGGCTGACCTGGAGATGAATTTTCTTTTAAATTAAAAAAAAAAAAATTTTTTTTTGTTTTTTTTAAGGGCGTTCTTCTTTAAGAATGCCCTTTGCATGCAGTTGCACATTGCACAGACACAGAAAACCGATGAATTTACATCTTCATCTTATGCTCCCACACGGAATTTGAATTTTTAAAGACGCTTGGACTGCGGACAAAGGTACAAGTGTGAGGTAGGTGTGTGCATTTGTGTTTAAGTGTTTAAGAGTGTAAGAGGTGTGTGAAATAGGTATGGGTGTGCGTGTGTAAGAAGTAGGTGTGTGTGTGTGTGTGTGTGTGTGTGTGTGTGTGTGTGTGTGTGTGTGTGTGTGTGTGTGTGTGTGTGTGTGTGTGTGTGTGTGTGTCTGTGTGTGTGTATCTTCTGCACTGTACTACTGCCTGTATTGATGTCATGGTAATAAAGGTTAAATGAATCCTTTGTGATGCAGGCCAGGAAAAAATATTGCTGGCAACAGTGGCAACTGTGCAGAGAATTACCACTACCAATCCAGAGTGATAAGTAACCATAGCAAATCATGTTGCCCTGCAACCAGTTAGGTTGTCCAGGTTTTTTGCTCACCATTCCAGCAGTATGTGGATGACCAGTATACGCCTGCTGTGTGACTTTATCAGTTATGCTGTTCAGTGAGTATTTTTTAGCCTTGCCAGGGATATTTCCCATAGCTCAGCACTGCTCAGTTGTTCTGGCTACAATAAGTCTGCTAGAACTTCTGACAGTAAAGCAGCAAAATTGTCCAGGTGCATGTCTGGAGCACATGGGTAACACTCAATTGTAACACTGGAGACCCAAGTCTGATTAGCATTTTGGGCACTAGAGGGTCAGACAGTATTTGCCAAAGTCTAAAGTACAGTACTTGTTCTGCTTTAAAGAACTAATGTAATTTCATTAACTACCTGATGAAATACTTCCAAGTCCTCTGCTCAGGTCTGCTGCAACTACAGATTTCCAAACAATGTACTGAACTGACTTGTACAGCATCATACTGTAATGTTCCATACAGTGGAAGGAATGATCATTTAATCTCAGGGGCAGACATCATTTCACAATATTTTCTCCCTGTAAAATTCCTTGCCTGATGTTACAAAAAGCCTAGTTATGTAGTTGTAAAGCATCAGTAATTTGTAATATTCTGAGAGAGAGCGATACATTTAATCAGCCTGATAAGAAAGATTACAGAAGCTGTTTAATCAACTGGGTGTATGTCAGAATGATTGCACAAAAAATGTTGCATTACTTAAAAATACAGCCATGCTTCTCTGTTGTCTTGTATAACGGCTCTTGGGTATACTGCATTTAAGTCCCAATAATATGCATAGTTTATAATTTAAAAGGAAGTATTTCATAGAACCTCAGGTAATATTTTTGTCTGCACTGTTTCCATGTTACTTGACACTAACGTCAAGTGTTTGTGCTATTTCTTAATTAAACTGTAGATTTCTTATATGGAACCAGGAAACATCTATAGCCCAAAAGAGGTTAAAATGAACTTTGACATTACACATCCTAAACAATTTAAGACAGCCACCAAAGAGCACTTTAAAAGTCACTGGTCCTGCCACTGCACTCTCCCTCCTTAATATCCCCTACTTCTCATACCTTAATCTACTTTCTGCCCTTAACTCACTCTTCTCACTAGCTCTCTCTAATCTTCCTTGACTACTCTTTCTACTGTCTTCTAAAATCTATTAAGCAAATCACCTCAGAGAAACATTCTATTGTAATTGTCTTGCCTTCATGCAACTACATCATGACAAAACTGGGTTTTTGTAACCACTTACCCCAAAAAGAATACTCATCTTAATTAAATATTTCTTTTTATACATCTTGAAATAGTTATGCTATCCTCCTGATTATTGACACTGTATAACATTGTATTGCTACTTCTTCTTCTTTCGGCTTTTCCCGGTTAAGGGTCACCACAGTGGATTATCTGTCCGCTCATGATTGGCAGTGGAGTTTTACAGTGTCGAGTTGCCAGCCCGGCGCCCAACCTTCCACAGAAGGCACACACACGCACATATTCTCACCTAGGGCCAATGTAGAGTGTCCAATCCACCTACGGCATGTCTTTAGGATGTGGGAGGAAACCGGTGCACCTGGAGGAAACCCACGTGACCACAGGGAGGACATGCAGACTCTGCACAGAAGGCATCCCAGCTGAGAATCGAACCGGAGAACCTCTTGCTGTGAGGCGGCAATGCTAACTGCTGCACCACCGTGGCCACCCCTATTGTATTGCTACTTAATACTTTGTAATAATCCTGTAACATTGCTGTTTAATGCTAATTTATAATAAAAATTGTACAATATATTGGAGCTTTATTCCCCGGGCCTCCGCTGAAAAAGAGCTCTTCATTTCAGTCAGACAATCCCAGTCAACAAATGTAAAATAAATAAATAAATAATAAAATTAGCATTTTAAATTTGGTTCCAGTGTAGTACAATAGATATTGCCAGCCATGAAGTACAGTGAATTCCTTTTTTTGGTTTATTAACCTGCCATGTCATTTTATAATATGCTATCGATGGTATACTTCCTTGTGTGAACTAAATGACAAGATGCAGGACTCCTGACAAGAACACAATAAGTGATTACATTTTGAGTTATTTATGTAATGCATGCAAGGCTGAATTCTCGCATACTATCATGCATACATTTTGTGATAGTAAGTGTTGCGAGTATAAAAGTAATTATTTGCTGTAAACTGTGGCTTCTTCAGGCATTTAAAATGATGCTACGTCTGACACTAGTGCTTATACTGCATTACAGCAATGATGTTGCCTCACTTTCTTCAGTTTAAAATATAAAATCTGCCTCAGTGCAGTACAATAACCATCCTCGACCATAATAACTATCATGCTTAGTGAAGTGTTGAATTTATACTTGGAATGAAATAATATAACAGTCACTCATACTCAAATGTGGGTCCAGGAAGCACTGCCTATTGTAATTAAAATAGTGTGGTAGAATGCAACAGATGTTGATGAGCAGAGGAAGAATTTGGCAAAGTAAGATCTCAGAGGTGCTCCCTTCTCTTGATGGCCACTAATATATACTTAAATTCTTGCATACCTTCTGTAGAAAGTTATGCTGTATATAAGTTTTGCACAGTATTTGTGTTTACAGCTTACTTAGACAAATACATGCTTATCTTTACAGCTTACTTAACACAAATACATGTTTAGCCTTACATTAAGTGTCAAATGATATGCATAAGCAATTCCTGGAGTATGAAACACAGATCCCCTGAATCTGTATAAAGTAACCAACGATAAAAGTATAATATTCCAAAAAAGCCAACAACTTGTTGGAATACACACGGCAAAACAACACTTTAATACAAAATAGTAAAAATATATAATATAGTAAAAATATAAAACATGTGAGCGCTTTCACAGAGTCCTCTCTGCTTCCTCAGATATACTACAGTAACTGCTGCTCTTGTTTAAATAATGATACATCTAGGTCATATCCAATCAGTTAACAGCATCTTGATTGAATAAATAAAAGTTAAAAGCATACACTATACAAACACTATATAAACAATCAATCATATAAATAGTGAACTAAAATATATGTAAAAACATGCTCTATAAAATTAGATAGTGGTAAAACTGTAAAATATATGTACAAATATTAGAAGATATGACCAAACATAATAATTAATGTTTCAAAGCTCTGTTCCTAAGAAAAGGTTTCAGTGAAACCTTACTATTTAGTTCAGGTTGTCGGTCAGCCTGAAGCCTAATTATCCATTCTTGTTCTGAGGCTTCGGTTTTGTTTTTCATGTTCCCACCTCTTTTATTATCTTGTATGATATGTAACACTAGAAACTTGAAGGTGTATGTGGCTCCTTCCTTTATAACATGCATCACTAACACGCTTGTCTCTTTTTTTATTTTTAATGTCCCTTACAATTTAGGTTCATGGTTATTGACAAAATTGTAGGGGACCCTCATCTACAGCTTTGGTGACCGCTTCAAAGAAGTCTATCAGGTTTAGGAGACATGATCTGCCTTTTACAAACCTGAACTGGGTAGGGTCCAGAGTTTGGAGATTACCAATGTCATTGTTTATAAGTTCCATGATGATATGCTCCATAGCCTTGCAGACCAGACTAGTCAGGCTAATGGGGCGGAAGTTCCCAGGGTCCAAGGTGGCTCTCCCTTTGTGGAGTGGGATAACCATTGCTGTGCACCATTCAGTGGGCACTAAGCCTGAGGTGAGGCTATGATTGAACATGGTACTTAGGTGGGGTGCCAGTGTTTCATATTTGTGAAGTTTTGATTATTTATGTAGAATAAGCCTGGGATGTTGTCAGGTCCCAAACACTGGATGCTGTACCAATAATTTCTGGTCTACAGGGAGGACTATAAATATAACCAGAACCAGTTCTTCTTTTTGGAGAAATTTTTTTACCTGTGCAGCCATGATTACAGGTACTTTGCATTCTTCTGGTATAGAGATGGGCCCTTTAGGGGATGAGAGAGAGGTAAAGTTAGCACTGAACCTATCTGCTAGGATGTTGGCAATATCAGTTGGTTCTGTATATTTAGTGCCATTGTGCTGTAACTCAGAGCAGATCTGAGTGTTGCCATTGAGATTCTTGACATAGCTATAGAATGCTTTGTGGTTGTCTTTAGAATCAGTGGCGATTTTGTTTTCGTAACTAGCTTTGGAGGATTTTATGAGGGATCTCAGCTTCTTACTGAGGCTGACCACAGAGTTCCTCCAATCATGGAATTTTACTCTTTTTTTGCAACAGTTTATTTCTTCTGTTGTAGAGTTTGTTTATAGCAGGGGACCACCAGATTGGTTTCCTTTTTTTGGAGGATAGCATCTTGGTTCTGTTAGGGATTGCACGATCCATGCACTTGTGCAAGTGCTTATAAAGTGCAACTGTATAGGATTCAGCAGTTGTATCTCTATTGTCCATCAGCATGGGTGTCGTGAAGTTTGCCACTTCTGTCTTAAGAAGCGTGAAGTTGGCTTTGGAGACATTTTTTATGGTGGTTTCCCTAATGGGGGGTGGGGCTGGGATGTGGATGTCCAGGGTGATTTGCCAACTTTCTGTGTGTGCCCCTAGTGTTGGGCCTTTGTCCCCAACATTATAACAGGCTTTGTCCAGATTTCTTGCGCTGAGAGATTGAGGTGTGTGTGTGTGTGTGTGTGTGATATATGCATACATATAAGAGGGGGGTAGCATACCCTTCAGCTGTCCAGGGTTTTGCAGAATGTCCACATTTTTGCCCCATATTCCTCCTAAAAAGGATTGAAGTTGCTAAATAACAACAGACATTTGACTTTTAGATGTCATATTCTTTAGAAAAATGCATATTAACACAAATCCTGTTATTCTAGCAGTTTCTAAGTTCATGAGAGCAATATTTATAATCTGTCCCTATTTATTTTCTTTGAATATGGGTTTCAATGCTGTTTCAGTGAATGTGAGTTTCAAAGGTAGAGAAGTTTTAATGCTAAGTCTGTTTTCTGCTTTAAGTTTAGCAAATGTCTTTCAGTGTTTGTGCTATAAAATATGAGGTTACTAGGCTATTGGCCCTGAGGCCCTTATAAGTCTAGCCAAGTGTTTAGCCCATGTTTATAGGATCATAGGAGGTTACTAGGCTATTGGCCCTGAGGCCCTAAAATTTGAAATAAAAGTGGTAAATTAAATCCAAATATCTGTAATCATTGTAGAAGTAATGCATAAAACAGTATGCACACCAAGAGTTTTGAACAGTGTTTATGGCAACTGGGGAGGAATAGCCAAGTAATGGGAGACTGGAATGGCTGTGTGTGTCTGCATTTTGGGGGGGGTGGTGCTCCGGGTTTGCACCCCCCTGCAAAGAATCCTGCGGGCTCCCCTGGGTACTTCATCTGGCCCTGGGGTTTCCATTTAGGAGCTTTTCTTAGTTTTGTTTCAGTTTCTCTGGCCATCACTTTATCCCATTTCATACCCTGTACATTTAAACTTCTCACTCTTTCTTTTACATTTTCTATCCATTCAGCATCTTTGCATGTCCCACAGGATCTTCACAGATATTTCTCCAAAATGTATATATTTTTTTGTGGTGTTTCTATTCATTTTGCCTTGTTTCCCAATTCCCTAAAAACGTTTTTGGATCATCAATAAATTGCTTATTTTGTATTTTTCCTTTATATTTTATTTGCATATGAATTTCTATAAACAGTTTCGATTACCGTGTTCATTTCTTTTATCAAACTTCTAACATTTTTGATCTTATTGACTTTCTGTAATCTGTTTCTTTAATTGATCTTAATATGTTGATCCAGCTCTATTACTTAGTTATTTATTTATTTATTTATTTATTTAACATTTGTTTACCGGGAAAGTCCGACTTGGAATGAAGGCAATTTTCAGTGGAGGCCTGGGGAGAAATGTCTTTGTAAATCAAGCAACTCTTCCCTTAGATCATTTTTATTCTGAACTAAGGGCACATTTTTTGTTCTCCATTTCCTCCCGGCATTCTACAGAAAGTTTCAGAACATCTTCCTGTGACATATTCTCTTCGGCTTCATTCTGTGTCATCCATTCCTCTTTCATTGCTCAAGCTAATGTCTCATGAGAAGGATCAGACAGAAGAAAGGATGGAAAGGCAGAGGACAGTTTTGAAGGTGCAATTCTATGAAAATACACCTACATTTCAAAAGATTTTGGCAGGGAGGTTGAGATGTTTTGAAACAGAAATGGCCTGTACCTGTCCACCCTAGCCTTTTGAGTATTGGTTAAAACATTGTCCTTCCCACAGTGCCTTTTTTTAGGTAATGCCATACTGACAGACCTTCCAACACAGCAAAACCAACATATGTGAATCTAAAGATGTTAGGGTTACCACCTGTCCCACTTTGCGAGGGACAGTCCCTCTTTGGGCAGTTGTGTCCTGACAAAAAATTGCAAAAATGGCAAATGTCCTGAGATTTTAGGACAAAATTATTTCCTATATCTTATGCAATAGTTGTATAAAACAGTTATTCTCTATCTAAAATACCTAAATTTTATAAGAAACAGAATAAGCAACTAAAATGCTACAAGAATAAGCTTTTATTTAGGCAAAAAAGTGAAGTTCTATCCTTTGTACGGACCGTGGGTATGTGTTGGCTTGTAAAATCTGACGTCTGTACCAAAAATGTCCCACTTTGGCCTTTTGAAAAGGTGGCAACCCTAAAAGATGTTAATGGTAAATACCAGGAGTCTAAACAGGAGACTAAACCCTCTCGAGGCTCTCCTCACCCAGGTGAATGAGAACATCTGTGCAGTTACTGAGACATGGTTTAAAGCTGCAAAGATCACCCTGGCAGTGTAGTACTACAATGCCGTCCACACATTTAGGCCAACTACTGTACAAGCAGGGACCAAAGGTGGAGGTGTCTCAGTCTATATCAACAACAAACTCTCCTCAAGACTGGTCAATCATGATGTGCTTGAGCTTTTTCATGTCCAGATTTCCACAGACAAAATCTCATATCATATCTGTAAAGGCTAAAGGACACCCTCTATGACCAAAGAAACTCATAGCTCATACTTGGACTTACCAGAGGCTCTCACAATTCAACCCAATACCATAATCAGGGGTGACTTTCTACTACTCCACTATAAACTGGGATTTTTATATGATCCCAGTCCTACAGGCCCAGAGATTCCCAGACTTTGAAATACAAACACCTTGGACCAGATAGTTCATATGCCTGCTAGGATTGCAAACATACTCAACCTGGTACTCACAAATATGGGAGAATGCTGTACCCCCCCCCCCCCCATGTAGTGTAACCTTTGGTAAGGTCAGACCACAAAGCTGTCTCCTTAATAATAGAAATCAATAGTGTGACACTGGATAATCCCATAACATTTAGGAAATATGTTAACGCTAATTTCCTACTGCTAAGTGATAACCTGTCAAAATTTCAAGCCTCCTAAACCCTGAAAACACAGCTGCCTTTGTGGAATTCTTCACTGAAACCTTCTGCAATCATTTCAATAAATGCATAGAGACAGGTGTGGTTACCAGAAATAAGCCCAGAACTAACTAAAAAAACAACCACCCTGGTGCAATCCAAAAATGAACAGGTCGTAAAAAAAAGTCATAGTCAAGATTAGGAAGTGCAATGCCCAACACAATAAAAATTCTCTCACCAATCTAAACAAACAACTATGAGGACAAATTAAGTCTACTGAAGCCAAATTTGAGATAAAGGTAGCCTCCCAGGCAAATAATAACCACAAGTCTTTCTTTAGTTGTGTCCAAAACCTCAAAGACAGCACACACCAATGTGCAGAACTGATTGCAAATGGAGCCACCTACATGGAGTCGGAAGATGTAGCAAATCTGCCAGCTGACAAATTCAGCTCCAATTTTACACCCCCACTCCCACTGGCCATCTCCTAAGAAATACCATCAATCATAACTGCACCCCCAGCTATACAGGGGAGCAGGTCCAAGATGCTCTATCTAATGTGAAAAAAAAAACACAAAAATGGACCCAGATAATATCCCAGGATTTCTCCTAAATAGCCTGAAACATAACTATCAAGACCACTGGGATCACTGTTTAACCACAGCCTCCAGAAAGGCTTTGTGCCATGTAAATGGAGAAGTGTCTCTGCACAAGAGTGGGCCGTCAATGGACCCCAGGAACTACAGATCCATAAATCTGACTAGTATCATATGCAAAGCCATAGAAAAAATTATGATGGAAATGATTAATAAGGACATAAAAAACCTTTAAACACTGGTTCCAACCCCATTTGTTTTCATCAAGAGCAGATCCTTGAGAAGGTCACCACTGCAATGGACGAGGACAAAACAGTACATATCATTTACCTTGCCCTTGCTAAGGCATTTGCTATAATACCCCACTTTGTCAATGAAAACAAAGTGATGGATATAGGCAGAAACCCTTATGTTATGCTTTGGATAGCCATCTGGCTCTCAGATAGGACCTAGGAAGTTAAGATAGTGAAGATCACTTCCACAAAGAGGCCAGTCACTAGCGAAGCCCATCAGGCCTGTCTGCTGGGTCCACTCCTTTTCGGCATCTACTTCTTGGAAGCAAATAGCCTCTGGCTGACCAAGTTGCAGATTATTTCAAACTAGGAGCAGTCAGAGAATCCCTCCAAGACACTAACATCCTACTTGAAGTAATAACAGAGACAAATGACTGGTGCCAGAACCACAGTTTAAAACTTGGTGCCAAGAAATGCATAATAGTACTCTTTAGGAAGTCAGACCATAACACGTTTTCCCACATGCTTTTGGGAGACTTGATGTATTGTTTTGCAAATGTTAGCTGGGCCTGGATGTTTTTCTGTGTAAGAAAAGGCTTCTGTCTTGCAACCCTACCCCATAGTCCATACTTATGGAGAATGCAAGAGATTGTCACCAGTAATTGCCAAAAATTCCTCCAGCTCCTTCAATCTTGCTGTAGGTCTCTTGGCAGCCTCCCTGACCAGTTTTTGTCTTGTGTTTTCATCAATTTTGGAGGGACGTCCAGTTCTTTGCAGCATCACTGTTATCCTATATTTTCTCCATTTTTTGATAACTGTTTTCACTGTGTTCCATGGTATATCCAATGCTGTGGAAATATTTTTGTACCCATCTCCTGACTGATACCTTTCATCAATGAGATTCCTTTAATGATTTGTAAGCTCTCTGCAAACCGTGGCTTTTGCTATAGCAGGCAACTGAGTAAACGTCAGGAAAATCCTACTAAGAAAGCTGAACTTTATTTGGGGTTAATCAGAGCCTCTTTAATTGATGGCAGGTGTGTACCCAAGAAGACTGAATGCTGTAAATGAATCAAAAGGTGCTTCAACAAAGTATTAGTTTAAGGGTGTGCACACTTATGCAACCAGTATATTATACGTTTTTTATTTTTTTATATTTTTTCCCCCAACAGATTTAATTGTTTTTCAATTGAATTGTACAGGTTATAGGTCACATTAAAGGTAGGAAAAGTTTTGAAATTATTTATTGTGGTCTCATTTTTTTATATCACAAAAACCTGGCATTTTAACAGGGGTGTGTACACTTTTTATATCAACTGTACAGATATATATATATATATATATATATATATATATATATATATATATATACACACACACACACACTCACTTTTTATATCCACTGTACATACACTGTTAATTATTCAAAGTTTTCAAAGTTCGAATGTCATATGGTCGACACCATATGATCTAACTTTGAAAAGTTCAAAGGTTAAAAGCAATGGCCCCATACGGTGCAGAATTTCCCTTTTCTGCACTGAAGTGCGATCTTGGAGTTGGTATATTTAAGTAGGGGGCTGCAGGGAGGCTTGCTCCCCTGCTCAGAGTGCTAAGGTAAGTTTCTTTTTATTTTTTAATTATATTTTCGAAGTTTTAAACTTTGCTCATATGTTGTCGAACATGAGGTTCGAAATTTTGAAACTTCGAATATATAATATAGACCCTATATATATATGTGTGTGTGTGTGTGTGTGTGTGTGTGTGTGTGTGTGTGTGTGTGTGTGTGTGTGTGTGTGTGTGTGTGTGTGTGTGTGTGTGTGTGTATATATATATATATATATATATATATATATATATATATATATATATATATTTTTTTTTTTTACTCTGGAAGTGATTGGCTAAAGAAGCTAGGGAATTTTCTTGAAGGCATAGAACTGCCTAGACTATCTAGGAAATAATATCAGGAGTTAAAAACCATATCTGTGGATAAATAGAATAACAAATAAAAAGTCAGGCAACAGGGAAATACCCAGGATGGAATGGAACTCCAATGGAAGTACTGAATGAGTTTAGAAAAGAGTTAACTCCCTTATGGCATAAAGTGTTTAATATGATGATGAAACAAAAAAAGGATGCCAGTGAAATGGCATATGACAGTAATCTCGGTGATTTTGAAGGAAGGAAGGAAGGGATCCATGTCACCAACCAATATTCGTACTGAATCATGATTATAAAGTTTGTAAAGCTATTTTGGCATCAAGACTAGCAAAACTTTTTGTGGAAATAATTCATCCAGACCAATGTAGATTTGTAAAAGGTAGTCCAGACCTTTTGATAATATTATCAAAACACATATGATAACTTGTGAAGCAGTAAAAGAAAAAAAGGAAAGAGAAAATTGTTGTTGTTGGGACATGATGCAGAGAAGGTACATGAAAGGAAGCAATGGGAATATTTATGGGAGGTTATGTATGCAATGTTTTTTCCTATGGAGTTTATAATGTTGTTTGAGGAAGTGTATAAGGTTACAAAGGCAGTAATAAAAGTCAATGCATTAGTGACATCAAAGGTGGAGACTGAAAGGGAAAAGAGACAAGAATGGTGTCGTCTTCATTACCTTTTGCAGTGTATTAAGTGCTTCTAGCATAGAGCACTAAGAAATGAGATATAAGGGGTTAGGATTGGAATGGGAGCGAGATAAAATTGGCATTGTTTACAGAAGATGTGATACACTATCCCTGAAATGGATATCCCAAAAATATTCAGTATTTTGAAACAATTTGCTAAGATATCAGGTTTGAAGATTAAAGAGGTTAACATGAAGGTTATTTATGCAAACTATCAATTAACATACACTTTAATATAGGAACGTCCACAACTTTGGGAGAATTTACATGTACATCAAATGGCCCCAGTCAGTCACTGAAAAAGACTTGGGAGAAGGCAAGGGTGGAGATGGATGGTGAATAACATGGACTTATAGTATACAGGCAGTTAAAATGTTTATGGTTCCACTAGTATTATATCTAGGACAGGCTTTTGACTATTATCAACAGAAGGGATTTGGGGACCTACTTAGAAAGGAGATAATAGGGCAATAAAAGCACAAGAGTTAAATGGCAAAAGGTGTTACTACCAATAGATGGGGGAGGGGGGTTAGCACTTCCAAACTTATATAAATACTTCTTCTTCTTCTTCTTCTTTCAGCTGCTCCCATTAAGGGTCACCACAGCAGATCAACTGTTTCCATTTCTTCCTGTCTTCTGCATTTTGCTCTGTCACACCAACCGCCTGCATGTCCTCTCTCACCACATCTATAAACCTTATCTTAGGCCTTCCTCTTTTCCTGTTACCTGGCAGCTTCATCCTTAGCATCTTTTTCCCAATATACTCTGCATCCCTCCTCAGCACATGTCCAAACCAATGTAATCTTGCCTCTCTGGCTTTGTCTCCAAACCTTCCAAACTGGGCTAACCCTCTAATATACTTATTCCTAATCCTGTCCATCCTCGTCACACCCAATGCAAATCTTAACATCTTCAACTCTGCCAGATCAAGATCTGACTCCTGCCTTTTTGTCAATGCCACTGTCTCCAACCCGTATAACTTAGCTGGTCTCACTACCCTCTTGTAGACCTTTCTTTTCACTCTTACTGGTACTCGTCTGTCACAGATCACTCCTGACACTCTTCTCCACCCACTCCATCCTGCCTGTACTCTCTTCTTCACCTCTCTTCCACACTCACCATTACTCTGAACTGTTGATCCCAAGTACTTAAACTCATTCACCTTCGCCACCTCTACTCCCTGCATCCTCACCATTCCTCTGTCCTCCCTCTCATTCACACACATATATTCTGTCTTAGTCCTGCTGACCTTCATTCCTCTCCTCTCTAGAGCATATCTCTACCTCTACAGGGTCTCCTCCACCTGTTCCCTACTCTCACTACAGATCACAATGTCATCTGCAAACATCATAGTCCACGGGAATTCCTGCCTGATCTCGTCTGTCAACCTGTCCATCACCATTGCAAATAAGAAAGGACTCAGAGCTGATCCTTGATGTAATCCCACCTCCACCTTAAACACATCCGTCACTCCCACCGCAGACCTCACCGCTGTCACACTACCCTCGTACATATCCTGTACCACTCTTACATACTTTTCTGACACTCCCAACTTCCTCATACAATACCACAACTCCTCTCTAGGCACCCTGTCATATGCTTTCTCTAAATCCACAGACACAATGCAACTCCTTCTGACCTTCTCTGTACTTCTCCATCAACACTCTCAGAGCAAACATCGCATCTGTAGTGCTCTTTCCTGGCATGAAACCATACTGCTGATCACTAATCATCACCTCCCTTCTTAACCTAGCTTCCACTACTCTTTCCCATAACTTCATGCTGTGACTGATCAGTTTAATCCCCCTGTAGTTACTACAGCTCTGCACATCATCCTTATTCTTAAAAATCGGTACCAAAACACTTTTTCTCTATTCCTCAGGCATCCTCTCACTTTCCAAGATTTCATTAAACAATCTAGTTAAAAACTCCACTGCCATTTCACCTAAACACCTCCATGCTTCCACAGTTATGTCGTCTGGAGCAACAGCCTTTCCGTTCTTCATCCTCTTCATAACTATCCTTACTTCCTCCTTGCTAATCCACTGCACTTCACTATCCACACATCATCCAACCTTCTCTCCCTCTCATTCTCTTCATTCATCAACCCCTCAAAGTACTCTTTCCATCTGCTCAACACACTCTCCTCGCTTGTGAGTACGTTTCCCTCATTATCCTTTATCACCCTTACCTGCTGCACATCTTTACTAGCTCGGTCCCTCTGTCTAGACAATCGGTACAGGTCATTTTCTCCTCCTTAGTGTCCAACCTTTATACAATTCTTCATACGCCTTATCCTTAGCTCTTCACCACCTCTCTTTGCCATGCACCTCATCTCCTTATACTCTTGTCTACTTTCTTCATCTCTTTGACAATCCCACTTTTGCCAACCTCTTTCTGTGTATACTCTCCTGTACTTCTTCATTCCACCACGAGGTCTCCTTGTCCTCCTTCCTCTTTCCAGATGTCACACCAAGCACCCTTCTAGCCATCTCTCTTACTGGCTCTGCTGTAGTTACCCAGCTATTCAGTAACGCCAGGCAGTGTCTCTGGACTTGAGGATTTGTTTGGTTTCTTTACTGAGCCATGGGTTTGTAGAGGTTCTAACCTTGATTTTGCGCAATGGAGCGACAGTGTCTAGGTGTTGTAGAAATGTTTTGTTGAAATATGCTACAGCCTGGTCAAGTGGAAGGGTTTTAGGGGGTCCAGTCACAGTTACACAGTAAAGTGTTGAGGACCTCAAGAGAGAATTTTTTTGTGTTTCTAGTGGATATATAGTTAGTGGTTTTGCATATGCTTGTTCTACTACGTATAAAGTATATTATGTTGTGGTCACTTAAGGTGTCTGGGAGACTGCCTGTGTGAGGGTACAATGTGGGGTTGCTAGTTAGGACCCAGTCAAGGATGGATTCCTTTTAGATTTTTATCACACCTAGTTGGAATTTGGACTAGCTGCTGGTAGCCATGGAGATTTATTAGATTACTTGGTGGTTCTGATATACAGGTGAACCAATCTAGGTTGAAGTCCCCCAGAATAAGGGTTTCTTGTGAGTATGTGGAAGAACACCAGGATAAGAAGTCTTCAAGGCTAGCAGGTGTATTACCAGGTGGAATATAGATCACAATTATGGTGATGACCCTTTTAGGGTGAAGTTGAAGTTGTGAGATAAGTATGTCCCAATTATTGGGGGAGGGGTAAGAGTTTGGTAATTGACGGACAGTTAAGTTGGACTTGTAGAGTAAGGCAGTTCCACCCCCTTTACAAGTGGTCTGTCTTGTCTAATGATATTGTAGCCGGTAGGGAGAACTTCTGAGTTAGCTATGTTTTTATTTAGCCAGGTTTCTGTTAAAGCAACTATGTCTGGGGAGTAGTGTGCTATTGTGGCCTGGAGTTCAGGTATTTTATTTTTGATACTTCTAATATTAATATTTAGCATTAAAAGATGGTTGGTTTTGCTGCTGTTGTTGATTTGCCCAGGGATGAAGAAAGTGGGGTGTTATGTTCTGACATTTGTGTTTGAGCAGTTTGTGTTGGACAGGATGGATTTGGGCCTGGGTTGGGGTGGATATCCCCACTTATGGTGAGCCTGGAGTTAAAATGGTTATACAGATGTTGGAGTTTGGTGAGGAGTGTGAGAAAGTATTGTGTTTTTGGAGTAGGAATGAGAGCATATGTGTTTAGTTCTGAATTGGTCCGTTATGTAGTTCTTGAATAAGTGTGGGCAGATATTATTATAATGTGTGGTGTCTGTGTATGAGAGTGCATAATGCAGTGTTGTGCTACTAAGTTTAGGGATATTGCTAGAGTGATAACTTGTGGTGTTGTAAAGAATTATGAGAAGACAGACTAGATTTAGTTGTGTGATAGTCATGGTTATAAAGTTTATGTTGTTTCTAGGTGGGGGGGTCTGAAAGGAATTATAGGGTTGCACTATATGTGGATGGGGAAGTAATGTGGGTGATGCAAAAGATGCCTAGTGGGAATGAGAGTAATTGGGAGTATTTTGTGTGGAGCAAGTTGGTGAGGTTTAATGTGATATGACTTGAGGAGCTGTGATTGGTGGAGGTGATGTGAGGGTGAGCTGTGGGTGTGGCTATGATTACTATAAATGTAGAGGTAGTTGGGGAGGGAGGGAATAGGGGGCAGGGCAGGGGAGCGGAGAGAGCCCGAGCGAGGGCGAACGGAGCGGGGCAGAGCCAGAGCCAACCAAGGCCGGAGAAAAAAGTAAGTATTACTTGACAAATCTGAACACTTTTAAAACAAATTCCTGAGGTCTAATGGCTTACCGGCTAGCAGAATGTAATTGCTGAAAGCACTTGTGTCCTGATGGGAGACTAGAAATTTAAAGATGGCTCCATGCTCAGCAGGATTCTAATATAGACTTTGTGTTGGGGGAGGGAGACAGGCTTTGTGCCATGTAAATGGAGAAGTGCCTCTGCACAAGAGTGGGCCGTCAATGGACCCCAGGAACTACAGATCCATAAATCTGACTAGTATCAACTACATGGTTTAAAGCTGCAAAGATCACCCTGGCAGTGTAGTACTACAATGCCGTCCACACATTTAGGCCAACTACTGTACAAGCAGGGACCAAAGGTGGAGGTGTCTTAGTCTATATCAACAACAAAATCTCCTCAGGACTGGTCAATCATGATGTGCTTGAGCTTTTTCATGTCCAGATTTCCACAGACAAAATCTCATATCATATCTGTAAAGGCTAAAGGTCACCCTCTATGACCAAAGAAACTCATAGCTCATACTTGGACTTACCAGAGGCTCTCACAATTCAATCCAATACCATAATCAGGGGTGACTTTCAACTACTCCACTATAAACTGGGATTTTTATATGACCCCAGTCCTACAGGCCCAGAGATTCCCAGAGTTTGTAAATACAAACACCTTGGACCAGATAGTTCATATGCCTGCTAGGATTGCAAACATACTCAACCTGGTACTCACAAATATGGGAGAATGCTGTACCCCCCCCATATACTGTAACCTTTGGTAAGGTCAGACCACAAAGCTGTCTCCTTAATAATAGAAATCAATAGTGTGACACTGGATAATCCCATAACATTTAGGAAATATGCTAACGCTAATTTCCTACTGCTAAGTGATAACCTGTCAAAATTTCAAGCCTCCTAAACCCTGAAAACACAGCTGCCTTTGTGGAATTCTTCACTGAAACCTTCTGCAATCATTTCAATAAATGCATAGAGACAGGTGTGGTTACCAGAAATAAGCCCAGAACTAACTAAAAAAACAACCACCCTGGTGCAATCCAAAAATAAACTGGTCGTAAAAAAAAGTCATAGTCAAGATTAGGAAGTGCAATGCCCAACACAATAAAAATTCTCTCACCAATCTAAACAAACAACTAAGAGGACAAATTAAGTCTACTGAAGCCAAATTTGAGATAAAGGTAGCCTCCCAGGCAAATAACAACCACAAGTCTTTCTTTAGTTGTGTCTATAACCTCAAAGACAGCACACACCAATGTGCAGAACTGATTGCAAATGGAGCCACCTACATGGAGTCGGAAGATGTAGCAAATCTGCCAGCTGACAAATTCAGCTCCAATTTTACACCCCCACTCCCACTGGCCATCTCCTAAGAAATACCATCAATCATAACTGCACCCCCAGCTATACAGGGGAGCAGGTCCAAGATGCTCTATCTAATGTGAAAAAAAAAACACAAAAATGGACCCAGATAATATCCCAGGATGTCTTTTAAATAGCCTGAAACATAACTATCGAGACCACTGGGATCACTGTTTAACCACAGCCTCCAGACAGGCTTTGTGCCATGTAAATGGAGAAGTGCCTCTGCACAAGAGTGGGCCGTCAATGGACCCCAGGAACTACAGATCCATAAATCTGACTAGTATCATATGCAAAGCCATAGAAAAAATTATGATGGAAATGATTAATAAGGACATACAAAACCTTTAAACACTGGTTCCAACCCCATTTGTTTTCATCAAGAGCAGATCCTTGAGAAGGTCACCACTGCAATGGACGAGGACAAAACAGTACATATCATCTACCTTGCCCTTGCTAAGGCATTTGCTATAATACCCCACTTTGTCAATGAAAACAAAGTGATGGATATAGGCAGAAACCCTTATGTTATGCTTTGGATAGCCATCTGGCTCTCAGATAGGACCTAGGAAGTTAAGATAGTGAAGATCACCTCCACAAAGAGGCCAGTCACTAGCGAAGCCCATCAGGCCTGTCTGCTGGGTCCACTCCTTTTCAGCATCTACTTCTTGGAAGCAAATAGCCTCTGGCTGACCAAGTTGCAGATTATTTCAAACTAGGAGCAGTCAGAGAATCCCTCCAAGACACTAACATCCTACTTGAAGTAATAACAGAGACAAATGACTGGTGCCAGAACCACAGTTTAAAACTTGGTGCCAAGAAATGCATAATAGTACTCTTTAGGAAGTCAGACCATAACACGTTTTCCCACATGCTTTTGGGAGACTTGATATATTGTTTTGCAAATGTTAGCTGGGCCTGGATGTTTTTCTGTGTAAGAAAAGGCTTCTGTCTTGCAACCCTACCTCATAGTCCAGACATATGGAGAATGCGGGAGATTGTTGTCACCAGTAATTGCCAAAAATTCCTCCAGCTCCTTCAATCTTGCTGTAGGTCTCTTGGCAGCCTCCCTGACCAGTTTTTGTCTTGTGTTTTCATCAATTTTGGAGGGACGTCCAGTTCTTTGCAGCATCACTGTTATCCTATATTTTCTCCACTTTTTTGATGACTGTTTTCACTGTGTTCCATGGTATATCCAATGCTGTGGAAATGTTTTTGTACCCATCTCCTGACTGATACCTTTCATCAATGAGATTCCTTTAATGATTTGTAAGCTCTCTGCAAACCGTGGCTTTTGCTATAGCAGGCAACTGAGTAAACGTCAGGAAAATCCTACTAAGAAAGCTGAACTTTATTTGGGGTTAATCAGAGCCTCTTTAATTGATGGCAGGTGTGTACCCAAGAAGACTGAATGCTATAATTGAATCAAAAGG